>NC_139237.1:70300676-70485259 GCF_977018435.1 Lepisma saccharinum
TATTCACTTTCACCGGCTAACGCTACTTTAAATTCTGCTATTTCTGATACCGTTTTTCCGTCATATATACTAAACCCTACTCCTCTAAATTCTACTTTTGCATTAATATCAGCACCATATGATAATAACAGCTTATATATTTCATCATCCTTAATATCTTTAGAAGTATATCGAACGTTTTTAGCAACCGCATGTAAAGGTGTTTCTCCGGATTTTCTTTGATCAACCGCAGCTCCTTTCTCAAGTAATAGTTTTGCTACATTCAAGTACTTACCGCTTACAGCTTCATATAAAGGCGGTCCTAGCAAAGCTCCCTCGTAACCGTTTACTGCAGCTCCTTTTGCTATTAGATATTCTGCCACTTCATAATGTCCATAACGTGCAGCCGTATTTAAAGGAGTGTCCTTAAAAACATCACAACACATATTAACATTTGCTTTTTTTGCTTTAACTAGCCAGTTAGCAACTTTTATTGCATTATTTGAAGATGCTGAAAATAATTCAGTAGTAGATATTGTTCATAATTTATTTAAACCTTTTATTACATCCGCTCTATCAAGAGAGATAGCTTCTTTTAAAACATTTTCAAAACCATATCGATTTACATAAGACTTTATATCTTTTGATAACAGAGTTAAATTACACTTTAATAGTTCCTTTATCATATTCTATATAAAGAAATTACTCGTTAACTAAATTTATCCAGTTTTAAATATCCTGATGCGTATTTGTGTAGAACGCTAGCAATAAGAGTTTGATAAGGTATTCCTTTCTTGTGCTGCCACTCTTTTTATATGATTCAAATCATGTAACGGCAATCTAATATTAATTCTTTCCGATTTTTTAAAAAAATTAGCAGCTGCAATTTTAGCTATCTCCTTTTGCTTTTTTAGCTCTTCTTTAGATAACTCTAAAAGTTCACCTTTTTCAAAATAATCTAATATTTCTTGTTCTTCCTCTGTCAATTTGTATTTTTTCATAATCTAAACCTTAGTTATTTGTTTCGTCATTGCAAGCAGGCATTGCTTTATGTCATTCCCGCGTGGCATTGTTGCGTGGATATCTAATCGTCATTGCGAGGAGCGAAGCGACGCGGCAATCCAGAAAAAATAATAAAAAAATTCTGATTTACAGATATTTTTTACTGGATTGCTTCGTCGAATTACTACGTAATTCTTCTCGCAATGACGACCTTCAGTATCCACGCAACAATACCAGGCGGGAATGACATAAACGAGCCATGCAACAACATCGACATTCAGTAGAAATGACACTAAACCCTTATTAACCAATTCGCTTTAAGCAAATTCTTTCGGTGATTTCTTTCAGTTTTTCTACTCTCTCAATTAAGTATAAAAGCTGTTCTTTAGTAATTTTATAGTTTTTATCATATCTCGCATCAACATATGCTTTTTGAAGCAACTCAAAACATTTTTTTTGTTCTTCATTTAACTGAGGGAATACCGTCCATAATTCATTATCGTAATTTCCTGCCATACTACCTAATTCTTCTATATCATGTGACTTCGGTTTATAATTAAAAAAAACTAATAAAATAGTACTGTAAAGACTTTCTGTAGCTTGATGTAACTCAAAAGCACATTTGTTTAAATTATCTCTTAGTAAAATATTATGAACATCAATAAGACACTCGTTAGCATGTTTAAACCACTCTTCATAATAATCTTTAGCAATTTCTTTCATCTCGCTCCAAGGTAAATCTTTAGCTTCGCTAAGTGTAAATTCCTTGCTATCATATAAAAGAATGCCTTCTTTTTTTATATCTGTGTAAAAATAACGCCCTATTTCTAATTGCCTGTTTACTTCATCTATTGACTCTAGAATTATCGATATTCGCGAATCATATGGGATAATCTGATCTTTTATTACTCCGGTTTTTTTAAATCTTTTATATATATTATCTTTTAATCTTAAAGCAGTGTACCCTTTATATTTACCTTTTTTCAGAATTATCAAAATATCAGTATCGCTATGGTAACCGTTAGGTAGATCACGTACCCAATCACCTCTTGCAAAAGAGCCATATAAGATAATCATAGCAATTTTATCTTGTGCAACATCTAGAATTTGCTGCACTATAAAATTAAGCCTAGCTTGGATTTTTAGGGAACGTTCAGGTAAAGTGGTTTTCATTATAATACTCTTATGTCATTCCCGCGAAACATTGTTGCGAGGATGGTTTTTTTGTCATTGCGAGAAGAAACTGCAAGTTTCGACTAAGCAATCTAGTAAAAAATTCTGTAAGTCAGAATTTTTTTAATTATTTTCTGGATTGCCACGTCGCTTCGCTCCTCGCAATGACGGTTCGAGTATCCACGCAGGCAACACCTCGTGGGAATGACATAGAGTAAAAATCGTAGGGTATTATAGGTTTTCATCTATTCATTTGCACCATGACAATATTTATATTTCTTGCCTGAACCGCACGGGCATAGCTCATTACGAGATACCCTCCCCCAGCTAGTAGGATCATCAGGGTTTCTATCTTTTGGGTCAATACGTGATACGACTGGTTTAAGGTCAGTCTCAAGGCTACTTCCTGCATTATATTTACTAAATGCCGGATCTTCCCGACTTTCTCGCATATTTTTCTGAAGTTTTTTATGCTCAAGCAAAACATCTTCTTTTTGAATATGTTTTAAGTCGATATGGAAGTGATATACTGTTTGAATAAATAATTCTTTTAAATTATTAAGCATATGCTCGAATAAGTTAAATGCTTCTCTTTTATACTCGCTAAGAGGGTCTTTTTGAGCATAAGCTCTAAGCGATATGCCTTGTCTTAAATGATCTAAGCTATATAAATGATCTTTCCAAACTTGATCAAGAGTAGTTAGTAAAATATACTTCACGGCATTATGCATTAACTCACTACTATAAGCCTCTTCTTTTGACTTATATATATCATGAGCCGTTTGTATAACGATTTTCGTGATTTCTTCTTCCGTTACGTCATTTTTACTTACTAAATTATGATCAAATTTCATAGAAAAGACACGATGTAATTCTACGCTTAAATTTTCTATATCCCAATCTTCTCTATAAGAGCCTACCGGCATAAAAGTTAATACTATCTTTTTAGCGAGTTCCTCAGTAGTACTATTTAAGAAACCGTGACTATCTTTAGATTTAATAATTTCAGTACGTTGCTCGTATATTATCTTACGTTGGTCATTCATTACATCATCAAAACGTAATAAATTTTTACGCATCTCGTAGTTATGTCCTTCCACTTTTTGCTGAGCTTTCTCAAGTGAACGACTAATCATCGGATGGTGGATAGCCTCTCCGTCTTTCAATCCAAGTGTTCTAAGGACTCCTGATATACGATCTGATGCAAAAATACGCATTAAATCATCATCAAGCGATAGGAAAAACTTAGTTTTTCCTGGATCACCTTGTCTACCCGATCTTCCTCTTAGCTGATTATCTATCCTACGGCTTTCATGCCTTTCCGTACCTATCACAAATAAGCCGCCCGCTTCAATAACCTGCTTCTTTTCTTCGGCAATTTGAGCTTTTATTTCAGCTATTTTAACTTCATAATTATGTTCTTTATCCAGCTGTTCTATTAACATTTCAGGATTACCGCCAAGCATAATATCGGTACCTCGCCCTGCCATATTAGTTGCAATCGTTACTGCCTTAAACCTACCTGCTTGAGCAATAATAAAAGCTTCCTGCTCATGAAATTTGGCATTTAAAACTTTATGAGGGATTTTTTCTTTATTTAAAACGCTCATACGGAAGAATAAGTTCAGATTATTTCGTCTCCATGATTATTATTTATTGATCAGGTTTTTCATTATTGATATCTGGCATGGTTAGGTTTCGCCCTGTGAACATGCTAACATGTTGCCATACCCGATATCAAGTCGATGTCTCTAATATTTTACGAATTACAGCAGTTTGTATTTCTACATATATCTTGAAGCCAGCCCATAATGTCCAATTTATATTAAAATCGGAGTCAATACTTAAAACCTTCGCCAGTCACGTCAAAGTTATGCTTCATTATGTCAAGGAGCGTTCATAAAGTTCCAAGCAAGCGCCTGGTCGTCTTTATATAACTGATATGACAGCTTGATCCATATTATGTAAATAAACTGCAAACGTCGCATGGATTTAATTATAAGAAGGAAATATGTTCTGTAACTAAGATGTAAATTTATAAAAATATCTTGGAAATAAACCATCTTCAGGAAAATAATTGCCCATAAAGAAGCCTACTGAAGACGCAGACCTTTCTTCGGAAACAGATGTTATTCATTTATAAAATCTCCCTTTTCCCATAGCCTGTAAAATGATTTAGTACATAACAGTCGAAGCTTCATATCCCACGTATTTGTACTACTATACCCGTACCTGAGAGGGGTCAGAGTATCCCATTAGCCCACTGAGTTTTAGCCGAGGTGAAGAAACAGATGACATAGGATATTGAAAGGTGATTGAAGGAAATAGGAAGGTAAAGATGAGGATGGACGCTTTGTCTTCGTGATTTTTTTAAATGTAATAGCTGCGATTGTATAGTTTTTCGAAGGCGATTTATGCTCGAGGACGCTGACGACAGAGGGTGGCCTAAAGGTTCGAGAGAGGAACCGCCACGAAGCCTAGTTCAGTATGAGAGCAGCCTAAAGTGTCGCGATGGATGTTTCCGCTCACTTTCTTCGTCTCCTTCGAAGTTTAGAGCTGGCGATCGAGCGCAGGTCTCTCCCCAGCCATGCAGCTAAGCCATGATGATTTCAAAAGGATGGTATTTGTTTTATTTTGATTTTGAGCGTTTTCCCTCATCAGTTATGTTTTTCTTTCCTTCCCAATTCTGCGTAACGCTATGCGTCGCTCTTCATAGTCATTCAGCTGTTGATATGTGTTGATCACGACGCTGAAAGGAAAACTGAAGGGAGAGATAGTGATCACGACGACGACGGCCTCGGAACGTTACAAATGGCATCCACAACGTGGGGCACGATATCAAAAGAGGTATCCTAAACGTGTTGGCTCGATTGTGAAGTGTACAAGGGCAAGAAAATTGTTTAAAGTTGAGATTCATTGTGCAAGACCATTGAACTTTCATAGTAGTAGAAAAGCACAGAACTATTTCGTTTCGAAATGGAAATGAAGCATTTGAGTAGCACAAGTAAAATCTTACTTCGAGTTCAGGACTTAATGTTCCCGATTGTTGTCGAGACATTGATAAAGAATGAACCACATTTGTGTACAAGATCACGAAATTCCAGAGCTTCTACTTTATTTATAAAGATGCTAAACAACAATGTATTAAACTTCAGCGCAAGGCATGGGAGAAGGATCATTTGGAAAAATATGTATAAGGGCAAATTTAGTTTATTTAGTGAACATATGGAAGGAAAAAGAGGAAGATCGGATTCAAAGCATATTTGATAAAAATAAATCTATTGAGCTTCTACTGTATTAAGTCGCGACGCATCCCATTGTTGTCATTCTTTCTCAGAAAGTTGGACAAGTTGGTCACGATCCTCTTTAACTCTTATTAGGTGCTCGTCTAAACGATATGGATCTAGGCAGTTCCCGTGTTTATCATGCTGCACAAGTGTATAACACCGATCCTTTGAATTTAAAGTCGGCTACCATTGACCAGAGGTATAAAGAACATAACGAGAGACAGGCATTGAAAATGAAGCGAGAATTAGATAACATCAACTCCCAGAAGTATAGAGACTGGCAACAACAATTCGAGCAAGCTGAAAGGGAGCTATATCGAGAGATTAAATTGGAAACATCCATGTCAACTGTGGTTGAAGAGCAAATTCACAAGATGGAAGATAGACTTAAAGGTCACGTCAGCCACGAAATTTCTCGTGCCACCGAGACTTTGTCACAACAGCTAACTTCCCAGTTTGACAACCTTAAATCCTGGATGCAAGATCAGCTGAGCGCAGCCAAGGATATGCAAAGATCCAGAGAGTGCGTGGAAAAGTCAACCCAGACTAGAAACCCGGAAATGAAGGAGGCTGGAATCGATCCATTGGAACTGAAAGGACATCCTGAACCTCAATTTCCAGACGTTGCTGTAGCTACAGAGAATCCAAGTGCTGGGACTAATGCCCCAAGAATAACATCCGAGGAAATAACCATCTTTGACGTTGCAACTGCAGGAAATGTGTACCCTGTGGATAGTGACGATATGGTCAGTTTGTGTTTATCGCCTAATCTGGACATAGAATTTGACCAGATATTAAGTACTTTGACGAATGATCCTATAGAGGACAAGTTTCTAGAAGAAGAAGATGGAGTGCCGCTCGGATGCGACAATGGTGCAAGTGAGACGATTCAGATTAGTGGTCGTACCGTAAACCAGATGGAACCCAATAAAGACTTTAAGTGTGTTATTGAAAGCATATTGGGGGAAAGGCAGTTAAAATTCGATGACTTAGTGCACGAAGTCATGCAGAAATTTTGCACCGTTTATAGTAAGTCCGCTGCTAAGAGGCGAATTCTACGCTATGTCAATGTAAGAAATGGATTCGCAAGCCTCAGACGCAAAAACATTTGAAAGCACTAACTGTGGGGCATAAACAGCAGGCACTTATGTAAATAGGTATATACGTTTGTGAATAGATGTAAATAAATAGATGTAAGTAAATGGGTGTGCGTGTATGAGTGAATACAGATCTGTATCTTTGTCTATGATTAGTCTATGTGTATCTTAATCCAAGTGTATATTAATCTATATGCGTACTGGTCTATATGTGTGTTAGTCTTTGTGTAGGTTAAGTTGAGCGTATTGTAAATATCTGACGTCTATACAAGTGCATCTCTCATTATATATGTATATAAGTACTTATAGTTTGAAATTTGAAAAAGTCATTATCTAAATGTTATGTGAAAACAATTCATATATAGATTTATGAGCTGAAATAATTTCTCCTTCTCCGTTAACTACGCCGAAGAAATTATTTTTTGACCAGGGGGGATATTGATATGATCCTCCCGAACCATATCAAGGATTCGGTCATATTTAATATTATTCTTAATTATTTTACTTTTTATATATTCACTGTTAAAAAACGTTATGAAAGATGAGTTATTTAACATTTGAACTAATAACCTAATTCTATCATTCGAGAAGTTTAGAATTTGTTATTTGCAAGCTTCTTGAAAGCAAAAGCTTTCATTGTTGACAATTAGTCAAAAGTATGTGTTCTCAGTTTTAGAATCAAACTACTTGTATTATGAAAGCCATAAGAGCTAAAATTCAGTTGGAGTTATTAGTAATATAAGCCTTATGGACATTGGAAAGAAGTTTTTAAGAATGTGACAACTTTGTAGTAGATAATATTATAGAAACTTCAAGGATCATAATTGTTGTTTTAGACATAGAAAAATGAACCTTATGGAACATACTGTTTAATCTTTAGAATATTGCCTTTATACACAAATTAGTTCTGCATATCACAGCTGTAGCTATGTTTATCTTTTGTGTCACGGGAGGCGCTCTGCTTGACATGCGGGGGTATAAATACAGCTACGGAACCTAATTCAGGGGCATTTTCATCACCGACTCCGATGGATTAACATCTTAAATACTCAGCTCCCTTTATGGGAGGGTTCAAGAACTCAGTCTTCGTTCCCAAATTAGCTTAGAGACATAGTTATTCTGTCGTATGGGTAGGTTCGCCCTGTGGACATGCTAACATGTCACCATACGAAAGAATAAGTTCATTTCAACTTTATTTTGAAGTTTTCTGAAATTTTAAATAAAATCTTCACAAAATAATGTTAAATTTCGACTCAGAACTTACTGTTATTCTGACGCATGGGTAGGTTCGCCCTGTGGACATGCTAACATGTCACCATACGAAAGAATAAGTTCATTTCAACTTTATTTTGAAGTTTTCTGAAATTTTAAATAAAATCTTCACAAAATAATGTTAAATTTCGACTCAGAACTTACTGTTATTCTGACGCATGGGTAGGTTCGCCCTGTGGACATGCTAACATGTCACCATGCGTGAGAATAAGTTAATTTACGATTTCCTTCAACCTTTGTGATAATTCAGTTTCATTTCCTTCGAAACTTATACGTAATATATTTTCAATTTTTGCATAAAGCAACAGGACTTAATGTTATTCTGCCGTATGAGTAGGTTCGCCCTGTGGGCATGCTAACATGCCATCATACGGAAGAATAAGTTCAGATTATTTCGTCTCCATGATTATTATTTATTGATCAGGTTTTTCATTATTGATATCTGGCATGGTTAGGTTTCGCCCTGTGAACATGCTAACATGTTGCCATACCCGATATCAAGTCGATGTCTCTAATATTTTACGAATTACAGCAGTTTGTATTTCTACATATATCTTGAAGCCAGCCCATAATGTCCAATTTATATTAAAATCGGAGTCAATACTTAAAACCTTCGCCAGTCACGTCAAAGTTATGCTTCATTATGTCAAGGAGCGTTCATAAAGTTCCAAGCAAGCGCCTGGTCGTCTTTATATAACTGATATGACAGCTTGATCCATATTATGTAAATAAACTGCAAACGTCGCATGGATTTAATTATAAGAAGGAAATATGTTCTGTAACTAAGATGTAAATTTATAAAAATATCTTGGAAATAAACCATCTTCAGGAAAATAATTGCCCATAAAGAAGCCTACTGAAGACGCAGACCTTTCTTCGGAAACAGATGTTATTCATTTATAAAATCTCCCTTTTCCCATAGCCTGTAAAATGATTTAGTACATAACAGTCGAAGCTTCATATCCCACGTATTTGTACTACTATACCCGTACCTGAGAGGGGTCAGAGTATCCCATTAGCCCACTGAGTTTTAGCCGAGGTGAAGAAACAGATGACATAGGATATTGAAAGGTGATTGAAGGAAATAGGAAGGTAAAGATGAGGATGGACGCTTTGTCTTCGTGATTTTTTTAAATGTAATAGCTGCGATTGTATAGTTTTTCGAAGGCGATTTATGCTCGAGGACGCTGACGACAGAGGGTGGCCTAAAGGTTCGAGAGAGGAACCGCCACGAAGCCTAGTTCAGTATGAGAGCAGCCTAAAGTGTCGCGATGGATGTTTCCGCTCACTTTCTTCGTCTCCTTCGAAGTTTAGAGCTGGCGATCGAGCGCAGGTCTCTCCCCAGCCATGCAGCTAAGCCATGATGATTTCAAAAGGATGGTATTTGTTTTATTTTGATTTTGAGCGTTTTCCCTCATCAGTTATGTTTTTCTTTCCTTCCCAATTCTGCGTAACGCTATGCGTCGCTCTTCATAGTCATTCAGCTGTTGATATGTGTTGATCACGACGCTGAAAGGAAAACTGAAGGGAGAGATAGTGATCACGACGACGACGGCCTCGGAACGTTACAAATGGCATCCACAACGTGGGGCACGATATCAAAAGAGGTATCCTAAACGTGTTGGCTCGATTGTGAAGTGTACAAGGGCAAGAAAATTGTTTAAAGTTGAGATTCATTGTGCAAGACCATTGAACTTTCATAGTAGTAGAAAAGCACAGAACTATTTCGTTTCGAAATGGAAATGAAGCATTTGAGTAGCACAAGTAAAAATCTTACTTCGAGTTCAGGACTTAATGTTCCCGATTGTTGTCGAGACATTGATAAAGAATGAACCACATTTGTGTACAAGATCACGAAATTCCAGAGCTTCTACTTTATTTATAAAGATGCTAAACAACAATGTATTAAACTTCAGCGCAAGGCATGGGAGAAGGATCATTTGGAAAAATATGTATAAGGGCAAATTTAGTTTATTTAGTGAACATATGGAAGGAAAAAGAGGAAGATCGGATTCAAAGCATATTTGATAAAAATAAATCTATTGAGCTTCTACTGTATTAAGTCGCGACGCATCCCATTGTTGTCATTCTTTCTCAGAAAGTTGGACAAGTTGGTCACGATCCTCTTTAACTCTTATTAGGTGCTCGTCTAAACGATCTAGGCAGTTCCCGTGTTTATCATGCTGCACAAGTGTATAACACCGACCCTTTGAATTTAAAGTCGGCTACCATTGACCAGAGGTATAAAGAACATAACGAGAGACAGGCATTGAAAATGAAGCGAGAATTAGATAACATCAACTCCCAGAAGTATAGAGACTGGCAACAACAATTCGAGCAAGCTGAAAGGGAGCTATATCGAGAGATTAAATTGGAAACATCCATGTCAACTGTGGTTGAAGAGCAAATTCACAAGATGGAAGATAGACTTAAAGGTCACGTCAGCCACGAAATTTCTCGTGCCACCGAGACTTTGTCACAACAGCTAACTTCCCAGTTTGACAACCTTAAATCCTGGATGCAAGATCAGCTGAGCGCAGCCAAGGATATGCAAAGATCCAGAGAGTGCGTGGAAAAGTCAACCCAGACTAGAAACCCGGAAATGAAGGAGGCTGGAATCGATCCATTGGAACTGAAAGGACATCCTGAACCTCAATTTCCAGACGTTGCTGTAGCTACAGAGAATCCAAGTGCTGGGACTAATGCCCCAAGAATAACATCCGAGGAAATAACCATCTTTGACGTTGCAACTGCAGGAAATGTGTACCCTGTGGATAGTGACGATATGGTCAGTTTGTGTTTATCGCCTAATCTGGACATAGAATTTGACCAGATATTAAGTACTTTGACGAATGATACTATAGAGGACAAGTTTCTAGAAGAAGAAGATGGAGTGCCGCTCGGATGTGACAATGGTGCAAGTGAGACGATTCAGATTAGTGGTCGTACCGTAAACCAGATGGAACCCAATAAAGACTTTAAGTGTGTTATTGAAAGCATATTGGGGGAAAGGCAGTTAAAATTCGATGACTTAGTGCACGAAGTCATGCAGAAATTTTGCACCGTTTATAGTAAGTCCGCTGCTAAGAGGCGAATTCTACGCTATGTCAATGTAAGAAATGGATTCGCAAGCCTCAGACGCAAAAACATTTGAAAGCACTAACTGTGGGGCATAAACAGCAGGCACTTATGTAAATAGGTATATACGTTTGTGAATAGATGTAAATAAATAGATGTAAGTAAATGGGTGTGCGTGTATGAGTGAATACAGATCTGTATCTTTGTCTATGATTAGTCTATGTGTATCTTAATCTAAGTGTATATTAATCTATATGCGTACTGGTCTATATGTGTGTTAGTCTTTGTGTAGGTTAAGTTGAGCGTATTGTAAATATCTGACGTCTATACAAGTGCATCTCTCATTATATATGTATATAAGTACTTATAGTTTGAAATTTGAAAAAGTCATTATCTAAATGTTATGTGAAAACAATTCATATATAGATTTATGAGCTGAAATAATTTCTCCTTCTCCGTTAACTACGCCGAAGAAATTATTTTTTGACCAGGGGGGATATTGATATGATCCTCCCGAACCATATCAAGGATTCGGTCATATTTAATATTATTCTTAATTATTTTACTTTTTATATATTCACTGTTAAAAAACGTTATGAAAGATGAGTTATTTAACATTTGAACTAATAACCTAATTCTATCATTCGAGAAGTTTAGAATTTGTTATTTGCAAGCTTCTTGAAAGCAAAAGCTTTCATTGTTGACAATTAGTCAAAAGTATGTGTTCTCAGTTTTAGAATCAAACTACTTGTATTATGAAAGCCATAAGAGCTAAAATTCAGTTGGAGTTATTAGTAATATAAGCCTTATGGACATTGGAAAGAAGTTTTTAAGAATGTGACAACTTTGTAGTAGATAATATTATAGAAACTTCAAGGATCATAATTGTTGTTTTAGACATAGAAAAATGAACCTTATGGAACATACTGTTTAATCTTTAGAATATTGCCTTTATACACAAATTAGTTCTGCATATCACAGCTGTAGCTATGTTTATCTTTTGTGTCACGGGAGGCGCTCTGCTTGACATGCGGGGGTATAAATACAGCTACGGAACCTAATTCAGGGGCATTTTCATCACCGACTCCGATGGATTAACATCTTAAATACTCAGCTCCCTTTATGGGAGGGTTCAAGAACTCAGTCTTCGTTCCCAAATTAGCTTAGAGACATAGTTATTCTGTCGTATGGGTAGGTTCGCCCTGTGGACATGCTAACATGTCACCATACGAAAGAATAAGTTCATTTCAACTTTATTTTGAAGTTTTCTGAAATTTTAAATAAAATCTTCACAAAATAATGTTAAATTTCGACTCAGAACTTACTGTTATTCTGACGCATGGGTAGGTTCGCCCTGTGGACATGCTAACATGTCACCATACGAAAGAATAAGTTCATTTCAACTTTATTTTGAAGTTTTCTGAAATTTTAAATAAAATCTTCACAAAATAATGTTAAATTTCGACTCAGAACTTACTGTTATTCTGACGCATGGGTAGGTTCGCCCTGTGGACATGCTAACATGTCACCATACGAAAGAATAAGTTCATTTCAACTTTATTTTGAAGTTTTCTGAAATTTTAAATAAAATCTTCACAAAATAATGTTAAATTTCGACTCAGAACTTACTGTTATTCTGACGCATGGGTAGGTTCGCCCTGTGGACATGCTAACATGTCACCATACGAAAGAATAAGTTCATTTCAACTTTATTTTGAAGTTTTCTGAAATTTTAAATAAAATCTTCACAAAATAATGTTAAATTTCGACTCAGAACTTACTGTTATTCTGACGCATGGGTAGGTTCGCCCTGTGGACATGCTAACATGTCACCATACGAAAGAATAAGTTCATTTCAACTTTATTTTGAAGTTTTCTGAAATTTTAAATAAAATCTTCACAAAATAATGTTAAATTTCGACTCAGAACTTACTGTTATTCTGACGCATGGGTAGGTTCGCCCTGTGGACATGCTAACATGTCACCATGCGTAAGAATAAGTTAATTTACGATTTCCTTCAACCTTTGTGATAATTCAGTTTCATTTCCTTCGAAACTTATACGTAATATATTTTCAATTTTTGCATAAAGCAACAGGACTTAATGTTATTCTGCCGTATGAGTAGGTTCGCCCTGTGGGCATGCTAACATGCCATCATACGGAAGAATAAGTTCAGATTATTTCGTCTCCATGATTATTATTTATTGATCAGGTTTTTCATTATTGATATCTGGCATGGTTAGGTTTCGCCCTGTGAACATGCTAACATGTTGCCATACCCGATATCAAGTCGATGTCTCTAATATTTTACGAATTACAGCAGTTTTTATTTCTACATATATCTTGAAGCCAGCCCATAATGTCCAATTTATATTAAAATCGGAGTCAATACTTAAAACCTTCGCCAGTCACGTCAAAGTTATGCTTCATTATGTCAAGGAGCGTTCATAAAGTTCCAAGCAAGCGCCTGGTCGTCTTTATATAACTGATATGACAGCTTGATCCATATTATGTAAATAAACTGCAAACGTCGCATGGATTTAATTATAAGAAGGAAATATGTTCTGTAACTAAGATGTAAATTTATAAAAATATCTTGGAAATAAACCATCTTCAGGAAAATAATTGCCCATAAAGAAGCCTACTGAAGACGCAGACCTTTCTTCGGAAACAGATGTTATTCATTTATAAAATCTCCCTTTTCCCATAGCCTGTAAAATGATTTAGTACATAACAGTCGAAGCTTCATATCCCACGTATTTGTACTACTATACCCGTACCTGAGAGGGGTCAGAGTATCCCATTAGCCCACTGAGTTTTAGCCGAGGTGAAGAAACAGATGACATAGGATATTGAAAGGTGATTGAAGGAAATAGGAAGGTAAAGATGAGGATGGACGCTTTGTCTTCGTGATTTTTTTAAATGTAATAGCTGCGATTGTATAGTTTTTCGAAGGCGATTTATGCTCGAGGACGCTGACGACAGAGGGTGGCCTAAAGGTTCGAGAGAGGAACCGCCACGAAGCCTAGTTCAGTATGAGAGCAGCCTAAAGTGTCGCGATGGATGTTTCCGCTCACTTTCTTCGTCTCCTTCGAAGTTTAGAGCTGGCGATCGAGCGCAGGTCTCTCCCCAGCCATGCAGCTAAGCCATGATGATTTCAAAAGGATGGTATTTGTTTTATTTTGATTTTGAGCGTTTTCCCTCATCAGTTATGTTTTTCTTTCCTTCCCAATTCTGCGTAACGCTATGCGTCGCTCTTCATAGTCATTCAGCTGTTGATATGTGTTGATCACGACGCTGAAAGGAAAACTGAAGGGAGAGATAGTGATCACGACGACGACGGCCTCGGAACGTTACAAATGGCATCCACAACGTGGGGCACGATATCAAAAGAGGTATCCTAAACGTGTTGGCTCGATTGTGAAGTGTACAAGGGCAAGAAAATTGTTTAAAGTTGAGATTCATTGTGCAAGACCATTGAACTTTCATAGTAGTAGAAAAGCACAGAACTATTTCGTTTCGAAATGGAAATGAAGCATTTGAGTAGCACAAGTAAAAATCTTACTTCGAGTTCAGGACTTAATGTTCCCGATTGTTGTCGAGACATTGATAAAGAATGAACCACATTTGTGTACAAGATCACGAAATTCCAGAGCTTCTACTTTATTTATAAAGATGCTAAACAACAATGTATTAAACTTCAGCGCAAGGCATGGGAGAAGGATCATTTGGAAAAATATGTATAAGGGCAAATTTAGTTTATTTAGTGAACATATGGAAGGAAAAAGAGGAAGATCGGATTCAAAGCATATTTGATAAAAATAAATCTATTGAGCTTCTACTGTATTAAGTCGCGACGCATCCCATTGTTGTCATTCTTTCTCAGAAAGTTGGACAAGTTGGTCACGATCCTCTTTAACTCTTATTAGGTGCTCGTCTAAACGATATAGGCAGTTCCCGTGTTTATCATGCTGCACAAGTGTATAACACCGACCCTTTGAATTTAAAGTCGGCTACCATTGACCAGAGGTATAAAGAACATAACGAGAGACAGGCATTGAAAATGAAGCGAGAATTAGATAACATCAACTCCCAGAAGTATAGAGACTGGCAACAACAATTCGAGCAAGCTGAAAGGGAGCTATATCGAGAGATTAAATTGGAAACATCCATGTCAACTGTGGTTGAAGAGCAAATTCACAAGATGGAAGATAGACTTAAAGGTCACGTCAGCCACGAAATTTCTCGTGCCACCGAGACTTTGTCACAACAGCTAACTTCCCAGTTTGACAACCTTAAATCCTGGATGCAAGATCAGCTGAGCGCAGCCAAGGATATGCAAAGATCCAGAGAGTGCGTGGAAAAGTCAACCCAGACTAGAAACCCGGAAATGAAGGAGGCTGGAATCGATCCATTGGAACTGAAAGGACATCCTGAACCTCAATTTCCAGACGTTGCTGTAGCTACAGAGAATCCAAGTGCTGGGACTAATGCCCCAAGAATAACATCCGAGGAAATAACCATCTTTGACGTTGCAACTGCAGGAAATGTGTACCCTGTGGATAGTGACGATATGGTCAGTTTGTGTTTATCGCCTAATCTGGACATAGAATTTGACCAGATATTAAGTACTTTGACGAATGATACTATAGAGGACAAGTTTCTAGAAGAAGAAGATGGAGTGCCGCTCGGATGCGACAATGGTGCAAGTGAGACGATTCAGATTAGTGGTCGTACCGTAAACCAGATGGAACCCAATAAAGACTTTAAGTGTGTTATTGAAAGCATATTGGGGGAAAGGCAGTTAAAATTCGATGACTTAGTGCACGAAGTCATGCAGAAATTTTGCACCGTTTATAGTAAGTCCGCTGCTAAGAGGCGAATTCTACGCTATGTCAATGTAAGAAATGGATTCGCAAGCCTCAGACGCAAAAACATTTGAAAGCACTAACTGTGGGGCATAAACAGCAGGCACTTATGTAAATAGGTATATACGTTTGTGAATAGATGTAAATAAATAGATGTAAGTAAATGGGTGTGCGTGTATGAGTGAATACAGATCTGTATCTTTGTCTATGATTAGTCTATGTGTATCTTAATCCAAGTGTATATTAATCTATATGCGTACTGGTCTATATGTGTGTTAGTCTTTGTGTAGGTTAAGTTGAGCGTATTGTAAATATCTGACGTCTATACAAGTGCATCTCTCATTATATATGTATATAAGTACTTATAGTTTGAAATTTGAAAAAGTCATTATCTAAATGTTATGTGAAAACAATTCATATATAGATTTATGAGCTGAAATAATTTCTCCTTCTCCGTTAACTACGCCGAAGAAATTATTTTTTGACCAGGGGGGATATTGATATGATCCTCCCGAACCATATCAAGGATTCGGTCATATTTAATATTATTCTTAATTATTTTACTTTTTATATATTCACTGTTAAAAAACGTTATGAAAGATGAGTTATTTAACATTTGAACTAATAACCTAATTCTATCATTCGAGAAGTTTAGAATTTGTTATTTGCAAGCTTCTTGAAAGCAAAAGCTTTCATTGTTGACAATTAGTCAAAAGTATGTGTTCTCAGTTTTAGAATCAAACTACTTGTATTATGAAAGCCATAAGAGCTAAAATTCAGTTGGAGTTATTAGTAATATAAGCCTTATGGACATTGGAAAGAAGTTTTTAAGAATGTGACAACTTTGTAGTAGATAATATTATAGAAACTTCAAGGATCATAATTGTTGTTTTAGACATAGAAAAATGAACCTTATGGAACATACTGTTTAATCTTTAGAATATTGCCTTTATACACAAATTAGTTCTGCATATCACAGCTGTAGCTATGTTTATCTTTTGTGTCACGGGAGGCGCTCTGCTTGACATGCGGGGGTATAAATACAGCTACGGAACCTAATTCAGGGGCATTTTCATCACCGACTCCGATGGATTAACATCTTAAATACTCAGCTCCCTTTATGGGAGGGTTCAAGAACTCAGTCTTCGTTCCCAAATTAGCTTAGAGACATAGTTATTCTGTCGTATGGGTAGGTTCGCCCTGTGGACATGCTAACATGTCACCATACGAAAGAATAAGTTCATTTCAACTTTATTTTGAAGTTTTCTGAAATTTTAAATAAAATCTTCACAAAATAATGTTAAATTTCGACTCAGAACTTACTGTTATTCTGACGCATGGGTAGGTTCGCCCTGTGGACATGCTAACATGTCACCATACGAAAGAATAAGTTCATTTCAACTTTATTTTGAAGTTTTCTGAAATTTTAAATAAAATCTTCACAAAATAATGTTAAATTTCGACTCAGAACTTACTGTTATTCTGACGCATGGGTAGGTTCGCCCTGTGGACATGCTAACATGTCACCATGCGTGAGAATAAGTTAATTTACGATTTCCTTCAACCTTTGTGATAATTCAGTTTCATTTCCTTCGAAACTTATACGTAGGAAATAGGAAGGTAAAGATGAGGATGGACGCTTTGTCTTCGTGATTTTTTTAAATGTAATAGCTGCGATTGTATAGTTTTTCGAAGGCGATTTATGCTCGAGGACGCTGACGACAGAGGGTGGCCTAAAGGTTCGAGAGAGGAACCGCCACGAAGCCTAGTTCAGTATGAGAGCAGCCTAAAGTGTCGCGATGGATGTTTCCGCTCACTTTCTTCGTCTCCTTCGAAGTTTAGAGCTGGCGATCGAGCGCAGGTCTCTCCCCAGCCATGCAGCTAAGCCATGATGATTTCAAAAGGATGGTATTTGTTTTATTTTGATTTTGAGCGTTTTCCCTCATCAGTTATGTTTTTCTTTCCTTCCCAATTCTGCGTAACGCTATGCGTCGCTCTTCATAGTCATTCAGCTGTTGATATGTGTTGATCACGACGCTGAAAGGAAAACTGAAGGGAGAGATAGTGATCACGGCGCCATTACACAATTGTCCTGCTATTCTTAGATTCTCCTAGTCTTGTTTTTTTTACTTCAATGTTTGCTCCCCTAGAATGGACTTCCGTCCAAGGTCGGGGGGCAGTGGCGAGGATTGGGTCTCAAAACCGGGGGGGGGGGGGGGCAAAGACAGTATATTTCCGTGTAGATATGATTTAGCATAGTGCAGGGGCAAAAGTGGCGAAAACTGAGGGGGCAACTGCCATCCTCGTACCATCTAATTGCCGCCACTGTCGGGGGAGGACAATGCCTTCTGCGCCCCCCCCCCTTGTGGTTGCGACATTGTTTATAAGTGTCATCACTCATTGTTGCGATTAGCTAGAAGTGGCAGAAAGCAACGCTAAGTAACAAAAATTAAATATCTGCTACCTCTCTCTACCACATGAATCACTATTACCAAAAGATAGACTTGGAGATACAAAAATTTAAACAGTTCCAAGAAAAACGTCCAAACAGATTAGGCACCTTTAATACAAGGCTACTCAAAATGCCACAACTGTTCTAGATACTGAAAATTGCGAAATCATTTCCCTAAGTCTGGATCTGGAAGGGATATCTCCCCCCCAATCCTGATTCGACATTATACGGAATCCCATACACCCTAATAATTCTCAAATCAATAAGTGTCTTTGTTATATTGCTAGAGTAACACATGATATAATTGTAAAGATTAGTGAGAATTCCAGGTCGGAATGTGTTCTGTACTTTTCACAGGGGGGGCAGTTGCCCCCTCTAGCTACGGGCGTGCCTAAATATATAGAAATTCATATTGTGAAGAAACTAATGGAATGAAAGGGCTTTTTAAGGGCAAATGTTGACATATTTGGTGGTTTCTACATGATGAGCATATTTCGATGGATTTTTGGTCATATTCAGCATATTTTCGCCTTTTCAAGTAATACGAGGGTCACTATTTATATTTTGAGCCTAACAATGAAAAAACAGGAATTTGGCATTGAAAACTGCTTTATTGTTTTTCGAAGTATTCTCCTTTATGGTCAATACACTTTTGCATTCGTTCGAACCATTTGTCAAAGCAGTTTTTCCAATCTTCTTGAGACACCTCCATAATATGGTTTTTGAACGCATCAACGGCGTCTTCCGCCGACGAAAATCGTTGTCCACGCAATTTATTCTTGACATTCGGGAACAAGAAGAAGTCATTGGGTGCCAAATCAGGACTGTATGGCGGATGACCCATCAATTCGATTTTTGGACTGTTCATAAAGTCGGTTGTTAGACGAGATGTGTGACAGCTGGCATTGTCGATGAAGAATGATCCGACGGCGTTTGTTTGTTTTCCGTATTTGACCAAAGACCTCTGGCAAACAAATTGTTGTGTACCATTCAGAGTTGACCGTTCTACGTTCCTCTAAAGGCACATTTGCCACATGACCAGTTTTCCCGAAAAAACAGGCGACCATTTGTTTCGATGTGCTTCGAGCGCGAACAACTTTTGTTCGATTGGGTTCATCTTGAAACACCCATACAGTCGACTGCTGTTTACGTTCCGGCTCATATGCATATATCCATGATTCGTCACCTGTTACAATCTTATATACGTCTTTTGAAGCACCACGATTGTATTTATTGAGCATTTGTTTGCACCAATTGACGCGAGCGTCTTTTTGAGTTTTGTCAAATTGTGTGGGATCCAACGAGAACATACCTTTCTCACAGCTAAATGATCATGTAATATTTTATATATGCTGGTCAGGCGCGGCTCGTGCATTATTTACCCGGGGGTTCACTGAAGTCATGTGACATATATTCAGTTTCCGCAAAATAAACTTCCTTCGCCTAACAAAAGGATGGGGGGAGGGCTTAAAAGATTTGTCCAGAATTTTTTTTTTATCTTGGAGTATAAGGTTTTGTATTAGGGGTGTGCGAATAAATTTAGGGCTGAAACTACAATAAATTGTGCCTTTATGAAAAAAGTTGAGTTTTGTTGGAATGGACGTCCTCAAGTAGGGGCAAGTAATATATTTTTTTCCCCCAGGAGGAGCAAAAAACACTCCTTCAGTCTGAAGTTACTGCAAGGCTTTTATAATAATTACCAAAAATTACTGTGACTGAAATTAAATTATATGCGCGTAAAATATAATTTTTGGTTTACATTCAATTTCCATGGGGGGCGGCCCGCTTTTCCCCTTCCGGACGTCCATGCCGACTAATCAGAACTGGTCCTACATTTATTAAAGGGAAATGGCAACTAATGGCATGTGCATACTGGAAATCGAACCTGAGACCCTTTCATTGATACGCGACAGGTTTGTCGGGGCTGGTCGACCAGCACACGCTTTTTTTCAGTGGACAAGGAAGTTTGTTTACGTTAATTATGTGCATTTCTGCGCGGACAGCAACGCCTACACTGCATCAAATGACATAACCTAGGTAAAGTCCATCCCTCGCTTCACTCGCAGCATCACTTAATACTTTCCAACAAGTATCCAAGCACTTCAAAAACTAACAAACTTGAGACGATTGACACCGAGCGACAGCGAGTCGTCTTCGTGCAATTCTTTCTCTTTCGCGAACCCGAAGTGTTTCCACCTTTAAGGAAAAACCCCTGAATGCATGCACGAGCTATTTTGGTAATGTATCTCCTTTATTTTAATTCATCGCATCTAATTCCAGCTTTTATTTGTTTCCACTCATCCATCTCTGCCACAATCTTGCATTTATTCCAAGAAGTTCGGTACAAAAATGATGCGAAGAGAAGATTGAATATGTAATGTGTGCGCTTCAAACTTGAACCCCACAGAGCAACACTGGAAGGGAGGAAGCAGCGAGAACGGAGCCTTGTCCCGCGGCTTCTGCGAGAGAACGAACTGCGCATGACCGTTGGGTGGAGACGTAGGTTCTGCAATATCATCTTCCATGTATTTTGTCCTATACCCTCCCCGCACGAAGCTTTCACAATGGCACGAGCTGTCCTGTGGGGGTTCAACTGAGGGTCTGTATCAGGGCGGCCGATTCGCGGTTTCTTCTTCTCAGCAAAGGAGTTCGCCGTATTACGGGCACAAATACATGACTTATTGTGTAGAATTTTTATTGTTCATTCTCGAGGTGATTATCGTATATTACTGGGGGTTCACTGATCCTGTGCGCTATAGGGCCAACCGCGCCTGATGCTGGTGGAACTAATGCCTATGGTTGCCTCAATCTCACTGTATGTCACATGACGATCTTGCAGTATTAGGTTTTGCACAGCATCAATGTTTTCTTGAACAACTGATTTTGGACGACCTTCGCGAATCTCGTCGGTGAGCGAATGGCGGCCACGATTAAATTCGTTATACCAGCGTTTCACAGTGGCAAAGAATGGGGCTTCATCGCCAAATGTGGAAGTAAGTTGATCGATGCACTCTTGTCTTGATAATCCACGTCGAAAATCGTAAAAAATCATCGCACGAAAATGTTCACAAGTTAATTCCATTTTATTGTTGTCGCGCAATCTCCAAGGCAACAAACAACACAAATGAAGCTATTGACAAAACATTTGAAGTACGTTATGGTCAATAATGCCAGACGATTCGGTGCAAACGTCAAATCGCGCCTAACTTCAATCAGTGTTGCCAAGGCTCAAAATATAAATAGTGGGCCTCGTATACAGTCATTTTCGTAGTGGATTTGTTCTTACTCCCACGTTGACTCGAGGTTGTTTTCTTTGGACTGCAGCAAAATCTTACTAATTGTTATTTGAAAATTTACAGAAAGTATTCATTTTGCATTGCAACTCAGGGCCCATAAAGTGATTTAAATATAGTATGCATATGAAAATATTTCAGCAAATATTAGATATTGATGTTTGATACAGTCCAGTTATAAGGGCACATTTTAGTGATTTTTTGGTCATAAAAATCCTAGACCTACTCATAAGTGACTGCACCTGGACTTCTTTTTCTCAAGGTATACAAGAACTAACTGAAAGTTGAAAATATACATATATCTAGATCAGCAATAGGTCCGTGCTTAAATGCAGTCAACTTGTGCAAACCTACATACAGAAATCGACTACATAAGAAGCAAAAACAAATTAAGGTTTTAATTTGAGTCTCCCTTGCAATAAATTTAGTGTATAAAAAAGGAACTGAAGTTTCAAATGGGAACCACAAATCTGCTGTGAAGGGATCTTGAGAAGAAAATTTCTGTCGGAACACAGTTCAATTTCTTGTTCGTGACTTCTAATTTCATTTCAGGTAATGATTATGCAATACTAATAATAATGTAGATTTTTACGAAGTATGGGAGGTGTCTACATTTTCACTTTTTCAAAATATAAGAGCTTCACAAGCGTAGTTCACACAGGGTGTCCATTTGAAAATATGTGATACACCCTTCTTGTGTTTAGCCTTTCATTTCTAACAATTTACACAATATTTTGGAAAATGATATATGTATACAAAGTTTCATGACATCGGACAGTGATGTTACTCTTACTTTATAGGAAGCAGGGTTTCAAGTTGCAAAGAAGCACAAAAAAATTACATTATGATTCCAGCAGTATTTATTAAAGTCTAGTTAAAATGTAGTCATCTTATTATTATTATTTATTCTGTTTTTCTTGTGTCAACGGTGGTGAATTCTAGTTACATTTATTTGTGTAAAAATCTAGCACATTGGAAATTATAGGAACAAGTTATGAAACTCGATTTAAATAGTGCTCCCCTGTTTCATTCTGCAGGAGGCAAAAAATCCGTATCGACGACTTTGTTTCTGCTGGTGGGTATAAACTATCATCATCATATTAACATTATCAAAATGTTCCGCATTTGATTCTCAGTGGTGGCATATTTTAATTTCAAATAGATCCTGTACCGATTTGCCTATTTGTGCTCAACTTTTCTTTCTTATTCTTTGGTAGTGTGGAAAAGGGTATTATTGATAATGTTTATGATATTGTTTCATGTCCCTCTAATGTTTTTTGTTCATTGGGTTACAAAGATTATCATCACTTTTCATAACACTCCTCTGCCCTCTTCTAAACCTGTCAATCTCCACAAGCTATCCAAAGAAAAAAATATATTAATTTTATTTTTTATCTCAAGTACTTCTTATTCCTCTACACATAAAGATTTTTGTTTCTTAACTACAGAAAATTGAAAGGATCTAAATGAGCATTTGGCATGATTTATTTCCCTGTTCTCAGTTTTCGTTAATTACAGGATTAACAGAATTTGTAATACAATAGAACACCGTGATGGAGTATTATTTTTAACTGGCATTAATCAATCTTGATGATATTTTTATGTATTTCAATCCAACATTCTCATTATAACTTCATCAAAATGCTGAACCTGTATTCCCTCAATTTTGACTGTTTTTTACTTTCAAAATGGCCCTGCACATTGTCACCATATATACCACACCATCATGAACAAATTGTAAGAGAAAAAAGGAGCTTGAGAAAACTGAGGTTCAGCTTTAAAGAATGGTTTTGAAGTTAACTCTTTACAAACTATTTCTTGCTCATTCGGTGCCCACTTTACTATAGAGCCCAGCCCCGTAGCTAGATATGTGGGTGCCCTAGGCAGGATTGTGACTTGCCCCCTTCTCATATTTCATGTGTGTTCTTCTATCTTGTTAAAATAAAAATAGTACAGTACGCATACTGAAAGATTCGTAAAAGTTGGCAAATGGCAACAATTTCATAAAAAATAAAAAAAATAAAAAATCAGTGGTCCAGCGTAGCCACAATATTAAAGTCACGCATCAAGACAATGATGATTACCTTTTTTGATGCTGGAGGGATCATTCATAAAGAATACCTGCCAGAAGGCACGACATTGAATGCGGCCAGATACGTGAACATTTTGGATCGCCTCCTGAAGATAATCAGACGTGCGCGCCCCTGGTATCTGCTGCACGATAATGCATGCCTCCATACCGCCACAAACGTGCAGCAGTTCCTGGCACGTATTCACCAGATCTGACCCCTGCAGATTATTTCCTTTTTCCTCACTTGAAGAAACGCTTAAAAGAACAACGGTTTTCAGACATTGCCAACATCCAACGCAATGTGTACGCTGAACTCAAACGCATCCCACAGACTGCATTCGCCGAAAGTATGCGAGACCTCTACATGCATTCTCAGAAGTGCATTACCATTGGAGGCAATTATTTTGAAGGACAATAAGCTGTATTCCTGCATACATGTACCGCCTCTCCTGCAAATAAATAAATCATGAAATCATTCATTCAATCTTTCACCGCATTTATCGAGCACAGGTTGTACAAGGTGTGTTCACAAAAGACCGGATTGAGTGCACTACGTTCAAACTACTTGATGGAATCAAATGAACACAGTTGCGCCATCTTTGTGAAGTACATTGCAACAAGGTCCGGAGCTCAGTGCAAGCCGTTCGCGCGAGCGATCAACATGTGTCAGAGTCTGCAGCGGTCAGTGGGACATTTTGTGGCTGTGTGAAAAATGAAAGTTTTGCAGGAGCAACATGTGTGCGTTAAATTTTGTTTCAAGCTCAGTAAAAGTGCCACAGAGATGTTCACAATGCTTCAGGAAGCCTTCGGTGATGAAGCAATGAGCCGATCACAGTATTGTGACTAGTACACTCGGTTCAAAACTTGAAGAACTTCAACGGATGAAGATCCTCGAAGTGGGCGACCGTCCACGTCAACAGACGATGTTCACATCAACGTAGTGCGTGAATTGGTGCGGGCAAATCGTCGATTAACAGTAAGAGAGCTAGCAGAAGAGGCTAACATTAGTGTAGGATCATTATGAAGAGGTTAAGACTCGCAATGATGCGGAAAAGGCCTGAGCTTTGGCAGAACCAAAACTGGACGCTACACCACGACAACGTGCGGGTTCACACTGCTCTACTTGCGACTGAATTTTTGGCCAAAAACAGGACGACGGTGATTCCTCAGCCTCCATACTCCCAGATTTGGCTCCAGCAGACATTTTCCTCTTTCCAAAATTGAAATTGACATTGAAAGGTCGTCGGTTTGACACAATTGATGACATCAAACAAAAATGTACGAGGGACCTAAAGAGCATTCCGGAAGCAACGTTCCAGGAGGCATTTCAAAGCTGGAAGAAACGTTGGGAGCGGTGTGTGGCCAGCCAAGGACAGTACTTTGAAGGGGTCAAACATGAATAAGATGTACATGTTCAGGTAAAGTTGCTATTCCAACAATCCGGTCTTTTTTTGAACAGAGCTTGTATATCTACATAACAGGGTAATTCTTCAACTTTGTATCTACATAACAGGGTAATTCTTCAACTTTGTATCAATTTCGTGAATCGAAAAGGATTTATGATAGAGATCTCTTTGTAACGTGGTCAAACAGGAAACGCCATGTATAGAGTTGAATGGGGCCATCTATTTTCACATGGTGAGCCCCCAAAGGAAGTATCATTTTAAAAAGAGGTCACTTCATCACTTGAAAATCTGCACTGAGAACAATGGTTGAATAACACCTTGTAGGTTTTTCTTCTCCCCTTACCTCTGCAAAGTGTAAATTTCATCACCCGATATATATATATATATATATATATATATATTTTTTAAAAAAAAGCTTTGAATGGCACATTATGCTTCAGCCCTCTATCCTACCCTTTACTACAGGCCTCGTGGAGACTGTCCCCATAGCTACAGCCCTGTGTGTAAATAACCATAAGGGTTTGTGGTTTTTGCTTCAAAGAATATCTGGCGAGAATACAAAAGGGTGATGAGAAATGAGATGAACCCAAAGGGGTAGAAACAGAATGGACATGCTTGATCGATTGTGGGAGTGTCGTCTAAGTAATGAGCTATAAATTTTGGCAGAGAATTAAAGAGAAATACCCACAAGCAAAATTAGACGCTTCTGAAAAGGACAAAGTCAGATTAGTTATGGCTGCGGGAAATGAAGAATACAAAATTCAGGGCATGGTACGCATCATGATGAGCATCAAAGGAGCGAATTTCGAAGTAAAATTTCTGGTGATAAAGGGTTTGAGGTGTGATATAATCCTAGGAGTACCTTTCTTAGAAAACTACAATGGGCACATACACATAAAAGAAAAACGGCTAAATCTAGAATCAATGGAGAACATGAAAGTAGATATCCCTATGGAAGATGAAATAAAAAGTTCTGAGAGCGAAATAGGCATTAGGAAGCAAAGCCTTGTATATCATAAACATGATGCAGTATATAAGAAGAAAGACTACGATGATATACTTGAAAATGAAAATATAAAAAGTGAATATGAAAATGAGGTCGAAAGAGAGGACCATAAATATAATGCATCGAAAGAAGAAATACAAGCAAAAGTGGATGAGTGTCATTGGATCTCTGAAAATGAAAAAGAAGATTTAAGATATATTTTGTTGAGGCATAGGGGAATATTTAGCCAGCGCCCAGGAGTGACGGATGTATACACCTATAGGATTGAGGTAGACACAGCGAGTCCAATAGTGTCAAAACAATATCCTATACCCTTTGCAAAGAGAGAAGCTGTAGAAAAGGAATTGAAGAAATGGTTAAGTTGGGGGATAATAGAGAACTCCAATAGCGTACACATAAGCCCAATGCACGTGGTAGACAAACCGGACGGAGGTGTAAGGCCCGTACTGGATTTAAGGGAGCTAAATAAACACGTGCTACTTCCCAGAAATCAAGTAGAAAGAATAAATGAATTACTACACACCTTTTCAGGCAGCATATACTTCACATCATTTGATATGACTTTGGGATATTTTCAAGTAGAAATAGAAGAAGAGTCTACAAAATATACAGCGTTTCGATATGGATCAAGATTATTTCAATTTAGAAGGCTTCCATATGGTTTAAATTCATCAGTATCAGCTTTTATGACGGCTCTAAACAGAATATTTAGTATAGAAACAAGAGAATGGCTTGCTATATATGTGGATGATATGTGCATACATACGAAAGATTGGGAGACACACACAGAAAAAATAGATTGGGTATTAAGTAAATTGGCAGAAGCAGGATTAACTGTCAAATTGGAGAAGTGCTCTTTTGCAAGGAAGGAAATACGTTTCCTAGGTCATGTAGTTTCTGGAGGTGAAATAAAGATGTGCCCAGACAAAAATGACGCGATAAGCAAGTTCCCAAGGCCAAACACAAGGAAACAACTTCAAAGATTCCTGGGAGTATGTAATTGGCGATCAAAATTTATACACAATTTCGCAAGTAAAGCCAAGCCATTATACGAACTTCTAAGAAAACATATAAAATGGAAATGGGAAGGAGACGAAGAGGAGGCTTTCCAAAGACTTAAGCAAGACCTTATACAAGCGCCAGCCATAAGCCAACCTGATTTTGGGAAAATGTTCTTTTTAGGCACAGATGCATCGAACATTGGATTGGGAGCATACCTATTTCAGAAAAACGAATCCAATGAAGATAATGTAATACAATATGCTAGCAGAAGCTTGAAGAACTTTGAAAGAGCATATACGATAAGTGAGCTAGAGTGTCTGGCGATAATATTTGGAATAGAAAAGTTCTCTGCATATCTGAAAGGCAGAAGATTCAAGGTGGTATGTGATCACAAGAGTCTAGTTTGGTTAAATTCTGCAAGACAGTGGAATGCAAGGCTGACAAGATGGGCAATATTACTGCAACAGTACAGTTTTGATGTTATAGATATAAAAGGAAAGGAAAACCATGTTGCAGATACTCTAAGTAGAGCACCTTTAAAGAGAAATCAGGAACCAGAGGAAGTGATTAGGCTAGAAATCAACGCTATCGCTGAGGAAGAAGTAAATGGCATTAAAGAAGAGGAATGGCGAGTTGGAACAGAGGAAGATGAGGAACTAAGGGAGATTATCAAGGTGTTGGAAGGAGAGGAAGGAAACAAGAAAACAAGGATGTCTAAGATAAAGAACAGATACAAAGTTATAAATGGCATCGTTTTCCAAGTTAGTTATGAGAATCCGAACCAAGTAAGGATTAGTGTACCATGAACCTTGATAAGAAGAGTTCTCGAGATCGTGCATGAAGGATCTGGCCACTTCGGAGTTGACAAAACGTTGAGATTAGCTAGAAGATTTTACGTATGGAAGACTATGAAGAGTGACGTTGTTAACCATTTTAGAAATTGTACAGTTTGCGTACAAACTAAACCTTCAAAGATAAAATTTAAGAAAGAAGAATTACATATTATCGCTAAATGGCCATTAGACATGGTTTCGATAGATCTAATAGGACCATTACCTAGGTCTAAGGGATTTTTGTACATATTGACGTGTGTGGACATATGTAGCAAGTTTATCATGTGCTATCCTTTAAAGAAAGCCACAACCAAAGAGATAGTCAAGAAGTTGGATGAAGGATTTATCAAACATTATGGTAGTCCAAAGAAAATGTTGACAGACAACAGGACTCAATTTATTTCAGAGTATTTCAAGGAGTATACATATTTCAAAGGAATAAAATTAATTAATGTAACAAGATATCATCCAAGTTCAAATCCAATTGAGCGTTACAATGGAGAGATTGTGAGGTTACTCAGAATGTACTGTCATGATCATCATACAAGGTGGTATGCAGTAATTAACAGGATAGTTCTATTATTAAATAACTCTATATCAGCTGAGGCAAATATGAGTCCGACAGAGATTTTCTTGGGATATGAAGCAGAGCCAATGATTTTTGATGATTTAGAATGGCCAAAGAAGGTTATGGAAAGAGGAACAAGGAAAGAATTTTTCAATGATCTGTATAACAAAAGAAAGAAGAGGACGTCAAAAGAGGAAGTGAAAGGAAAGAAGATAGAAGTAAAGAGGGGTGATATAGTTTATTGTAAAACACACCAAATAGGTAAGGCCATTGACCGCACAATTAAAAAATTGTTTTTCAAATACGAAGGTCTGTATATTGTATTAGAAACGTTTAGAAACACTATAGTTATACAAGATATGGTGACAAAGGAAGTAAGAAGAGAAAACTTAGATAATATAAAAAGATATAATTGTACGGAAGACGTTAAACAAATGTTGAAAAGTACACATGAGAAGTGAATAGTAAGAATGGATGTTGAAGAAAATTTTTCCTTGCATACGAAACTTCTCAAAAGGAAAAATTTTGCCCAGAGGAGGGGAATTTTGTGTCACGTACACAAACTGCATTGCTATTCTTTGAAATAAAGGACCATAGATGGCAGCATGCAAAAAGAACAATGGTTATATGAGGTGATGCATAAAGTAGTTTAGAAAGTGGGTAAGAGATGGCACCACCCAGGAGAACTTATACGATTGTAAATAGAGACAACGGAAAGAGCAGATATGATGAAATAGTGATTGTATATATTAATACTATTATAAGGAAATAAATAAATAAATTTAACGTAATAACAGGATATAAATAAGGAGAAAAGGGGAATTATCATTCAGTAATGACATAAGTGATTAATATACAAAAGTAATGAAGTCGAGTTGTAATTTCGATTTTGTGTCTATTACAGTTCCCACGAACTGAGCTTTTGGGTTGTTTTCCCCAGGTGTAGCGCCATTTCACGGCAGCACCCAAGCACATTTGGAAGCGCATACATTGTAGCTCCAAGTTAAGGTTAGCGCCGGCTAGGCGGCGATCTTTAACTAACCCCTTTCTCTTTGTTTGTCTGGGGGATTGATTTTATTAATATTTCCATAAATTTGAATTGACAAAGAAAAGGAAGAAGAAATATTATTGATTACAAGAAGGAGAAGCCTTAGCGATTATAAGAAGAAGAAGCCTTATTAATTGCAGGAAGAAGGCACCTTAATCATTATAAGAAGGAGATGCAATATTAAACATAAGAAGAAGATGCTATAAAAAGAAAATGCTATATTGATTATAAGAAGAAGATGCCATATTAATTAAGAGGCTGTAAGAAGAAGATGCCACATTAATTATAAGAAGAAGATGCCATATTAATTAAGAGGCCATAAGAAGAAGATGCCATTAGAAGAAAAGGCCATATTGATTACAAGAAGAAGAAGCATAAAGAAGATTAGCTACAATAGAAGAAGAATATTGTATAAAAGGATTTACAAAGATATTAATACTTGTATATAATTATTCAAGAAT
Source organism: Lepisma saccharinum (assembly GCF_977018435.1). Taxonomy (NCBI): domain Eukaryota; kingdom Metazoa; phylum Arthropoda; class Insecta; order Zygentoma; family Lepismatidae; genus Lepisma; species Lepisma saccharinum. Next base: position 70,330,574 of record NC_139237.1, read on the forward strand.
ATAGTACGAATTGTACCCTCCGTAGTGGGTTAAATCTGTTGTTTCCTTTCATATATTCTTAGCGTTAGTAACCTTGGTCTGTGCCCAGAGGTATCTCATTGTCTCTCCCCTGTGCTAAGCTGGTAGGAGCTTACGTGAGAGGACGTGGCAAGATTTAAAACAGAATTAGTAGAGGCAGCCAAAAGGGTGTGTGGAAGGACAAGCAAGAAAAGAAAGAAGAAACACCATGGTGGAATGAAAGAACTAGAGAGGCAGTGAAAAACAAAAATGATGCATTTAGAAAATGGTTTAAAGTTAAATCTCAAAATGCACGAAAAGAGTACGTGGAAAAGAAGAAAGAGGCAAGAACAGTAGTACAGGAGGAAAAAAAAAGTGTATGGAAGAATGGGCCAAAGCACTAGATGATGATGTAGATGGGAAGAAGAAAGTATTGTATGGATTAGTGAGAGAAAGAAGAAGAGAAAGGAGACAGCTGTAAGATAAGGGATGAAAGGGGGAACGTTGTAAAGAGGATGAAGAAATAAGGAGAATATGGAGAAATTGCTGAACGTGAAAAAAGGGAATGAACATGAACAAGTGAAGGAAAAAGAAAACTAAAGAAATTATTTGATTATGGCATTCCTAGATATAGAAAACGCATACAATAGCAAGGACAGAACAAAGATTTGGAAGGCTCTAAGAGAGAAAGGCATCAAGGAAGAGATAGTGTGTAGAGTGCAGCACATACAAGGCCAATCAGAGCAGTGTGAAGACACCAGTGGGAAGAACGGAGTGGTTCAGTATAAGTAATGGACTAAAACAGGGAAGTGCTCTCTCCCCACTGCTCATCATAATTACAATGGATGCAATTAATGTAGAGCTGGGGAAGAAGAGAGGAGAAAATGAAGGCCCTGTTGTTTGCTGATGACTTAGTAATATGGGGGAACAGGGAAGAACAACAGAGACAGCTTGATAGTTGGAATGTGGAAATCAGAAGAGCAGGAATGAAATTCAGTGCAGAAAACAGTGAGGTGTTAATAACAACAAGAAACAGACCCAGAAATGAACCAAGAATAAAGATGGACATGGAAGAGTTGAGGGTAGTGGAGAGCTTCAAATATCTAGGAAGCATAATTGAGAGAAGTGGAAAAATAGATGAGGAGGTAAACAAAAGAGGAGAAATGGATGGTGGACTATATCAAAGTGTTCGAAGATTAATATGGAACAGGGATGTATGTACCTGTGAAATGCAAGAATATAACACATACTATGTGCCAATAATTACGTACGGAGAAGAGACTTTTCAGGACATACATTGCTCTCATCCCTGTGTTACCAGATCTATTTACATTAAAAAAAAAAAAACAGAGAAAGAGAATTACAGGCCTACACTGCCAAAAATAATAATTAAAAAAATTGAGCAATTCCAGAGGTAACAGACAGACACTTTTAAATGAGTTTTATGTATATATGATTCATGAAATATATAATGAATAAAATTTTACCCAGGAAATTTGCAAGTAGTTGCCTTCTTGCATAGTACATTTTATTCAAATGTATTCTGCCAGCACTATATAAAAATAAATTTGATGGTAACAGACTAACACAATTGGCAAGCTATGAATCTGAATTTTCTGAATCAAAATTAGTGGAACAGTACTTGATGAGGTAATTTTTAACAAATTTCATAGTTTGGAAACGGCATGTATTGTATATTCACAATCTAAAGATGTTCTTTCAAACAATGTACAGCACATTGCTTTTTAGTGATATGTAATTTTGATCATCAAGGATGACATTTTTCTGGAATTAATCATTTAACAACCTAAGAAGATAAGAAATAATAAAAATAATAAAAGTACTGTACATATTTCATGTAGTATTTAGACTATTTACTTGCTTAAACTGGAAACTGACACATTCATTTGGAAACAGAAAGAGTTTTACAACATATAATACACATTACTCTTGCAACTACAAAAATCACAAAAGCTATTTTTGCAAAACTAATATTCTTGTAAAAATTAATACAGAACAAACATTAGGTGCAACAGCCCTATGAAGGCCAGGGCCTGCCAAATCACTTTCTATTGGCAAAACATGCTCTGTGCAGTGAATCCCAATGCTGATATTTTCGGGTTTTTGAGACCAGAGTCCACTACTTTTTTCAAGTATCTTCCACCGGGAAATGGAACCCAGGACTGCTCACTGAGAGCTAACCATTCAGCTATACGTAAGCCAGGAGACCAACTACAGTGGAATTTAAAGACTGCATATTCTACATGCCCCTATTTGTTATGACCTGGCAACATTGCACACATTAAACTGTTCAGCTGTTAGCATAAATTTTTTTTGAATGACAGCTCACTTTGTACCATAACCTGTGTATTATTATTCAGGGCAGACAGCTACATGGCAATCTTTCTAAATAACATTGGATAGAACATGCATGAATACAGTTAACACAATTTGGGTATCAACATCTTCTGTTTGACTGCACCACCTGCGAATGAAACCATGTTGCTCACAATGTTTCCTCTGTATTTAACAGTAACATACTAAATGATAACAAATATTTGGTTCTCTAAGAATATTTGCACAAACATGCAATTAACATTTGATTCTTTGGGAAATATAAACTATACCACTGTTGTGACCTTTTACATGACATTTTTATGACAAAATAACATTACATTACATTGAAGTAAAGAATTAGTACACTTTAACTAGTCAACAACTTTAGCAACATATTGACTAGGTTTTAATAGTTGCTAAATAAGTACACAGGATGCATAACATGGAGAAAATATAGCTTCTTGTTTTTAATAAATTTCTTGTATTCAACTGATTTCTTAACACATTGAAGGTGCTAGATCTAATTTAAATAATTAATAATATCCACTGAAAACATTAGGATATTTCATTTCATTACAGTTCTTTGGAATTTTGGTAAAAAGCTGAAAGAAACCTGACCTTCAGTAATGCTTTTCATGTGAAATGGAAAGATAAATGAAATATGACATGCAAATAACAGAAAGAAAAGAATAAATTGAGTGAGGTTTCAAATTCATCACAATGACAACTTTACACAGAAACCAAAAGCTCAAACATCAAAAATAAAATGTTTCCTGAACCCCTACTCATGTTCAAGTGCTATAGGTGATTTCTTCACTATAATTTATTTGCTTAGATAACGAAGAACACAGTATCAAAACTGTACAAGAACTAAAGCAATGCAAAAATTAAACAGTAATGACTTACATTTGTTACACTATTTATGTCGCATAACAGCAATTTCCTTACAATACATTTTTTGTTTTTGTTTTTAGGTAACTATTCATGAACACTTGAATATATTTTATTTGACAATACAAATGTGCTACAAGATTAATTAACTGTAAATGAAGGTAGTCAATTGCTAACTGGGCCTCCCCGACAGCAAAGTGGTAATGTCATCACCTTGTAAACAAGAGATCCCAGGTTCGATACCTGGTGGAGGCACGTGGTTCTGGGGCCTTAGTCCCAACTTTCCACATGTGATCACACCTGGGCATGAGTGTTCCTTCATCAATATCATCAATCATACTCATAGCCAAAAGCGACAGAAAAGGAAAGTAAAATAAGCCAGTCAATGAAAACATAATAAGATGAAATCTTCTAGAAATCAGCCAATTTTATGGGTCAATATGAAAAATTCATCCTCAAGAAAAAGCAATTACCAAGAAGGCAGTCATACACAAAAATATCCTAGGACAAAAACATAACTGAAGGTAAGGTTTTCTTCATGTGTTCGTTTTGATTTAATTCACTTTTACAGTCTGCATCTTCTCAGCTATATCGCATGCAGACTCGTCTTTCATTGGCGAACTCTCTTCACCATCGTTTCTATTTTCATTTTCTTTATTCAGCTTCTCCTTCTTATATTCCTCTGCCAGCTTATCACAAAACTTCTTATGCACAAACCACTGTAACTTTTGACACTCCTTATCACAGTACTGTACAGATTTACACTTGGAGCATTTCTTTTCTGCACGTTCCTCTCCACAGGTGGAGCACGAGACGTCATCCACAAACCCCCTCTGCCCGTTAATAGCCGACGATATGGCATGGATTGCTGGTGGATCGCCGCTCAATTTTGACTGCGACAGGCTGGTGACCAGCTGCCGGAATATTGTACATTCTCGGAATGGAAAATCGCGCACACACTCACGAAGAAAGTTATCTTGGAATTCCGGAAAACCATCGGCAGGTCTACCTTTCAACATTTTCTTGACGAACAGTTCGAGAAAATCTTTCTCGCTCTGATCATCTGATTTGCCTTCTTTTCTTTCAGCATTCTTCTTATCCTTGTCCAGTGCTTTCAGTATGAAAGACAAGTGGTGGAATTTGAATGCCATAACTTCGTTGGCTTCAAAGCCTCGTTTCATCTCCTTCTCACTCATCAGTTCCAGAACTCGCCATGATTTCTCAAGGTTTTCTGCAAGAACTGGTACTTTCTGTATGTGAAGTGCTATTTTCACAGGGTGTACATTCACCTATAATAAAATAATAAAACTTGGTTGATTGATTGAAAATAATATTTTGGGTGCATCAGCACCATAACTAAAATCGATTTGTCTCTGAGGACTAAAATCTCCTTATCTAGTTAAAAGCTGAGGTCAGCACATATAAGGACAACACACAACTGCACAGACGATTATACTAAACTGTAGATGGTAGTTTAAAATTATCTAATATTAATCTAATTAATCCTGTTTCTCTCGTGTATTTAAATATCTCTCTCTCTCTCTTAAGTCATACATCATCCCTATGTTGTTTCAACCTGCCTTTCAGCCTCTTTTTCGTTTCTCCTATGTACACAATCTGACATTCTTTACATTTCACTTCGTAGATAATCCCTTCCTCTTCTTCTTCTCTGTTTTCCTTTTTCTTGTTTGCATTCTTCGCTATTCTTAAGATGCTTTTCCCTCCCTTCCTGTAAGTTTTAATGCTAGTACGTAAGAGAAACGAAAAAGAGGCTGAAAGACAGGTTGAAACAACATAGGGATGATGTACGACTTAAGAGAGAGAGAGAGAGAGAGAGAGAAATGCGATATTTAAACACACGAGAGAAACAGGACATGATATAGAGTGGGATGAGGCTAAGCAGATAGGAAGGGAGAAGAGAATACTAGTGAGAAAATGGAAGGAGGCCAAGGAAATAGAGAAGAAAGGTGAAGAAGACACAATGAACTGGAATGGGGGACTGAAGTTAAACAAAGAATGGAAGAAGGTGTTAGAGTGGAAAGGACAAGAGAGAAAGAGGAGAGAAGAAGGAAGAAAAATGAAGGAAAAAGAGTGTGAGATAAAGAGTCCAACCACATTCTAAATGGAAGTAAATATGTTTAGCCTTTTAGGTGAAAGTACAGTTGACAAGGGAAAGCCACCTGCTAGAATGTTCCAGAACAACTTTCTAATAGTCTGGAGGGGACTATTGTTTGTGTATATATATCGTCCTGTTTTGTACCTTGTTACATTTGTACTTGGTGCAAAGTCTGAAGAAGACCTTGCTAGAAGGTTGAAACATTACGTTTAGTTTATGTTTTATAATAAAATAAATTACTGCCTTGGTCAGCATATTTAGATTTTCATATCATGGAAACAAGGCTTAATGGTGTTATAATTAAATACCCTGTACGCTTTCACGGTCAGTCAATGTGATTCCATGTAAGCTATTTGCTATATTTTCATCTATGGTCCGTACGGAAGAGCGACGATATATTTTCTCAACCTGTTCTAATGTCAAGTGCAAGGGGAGAATATAATTATTCACTGTCATGTAAGGGAATATAAAGTTATAATATATGCTCAACGACTATCAATTTAATAAATTACTATTCTCTCGAATTTGTAATCTGACTAAAATTTAGACTGCAGGGCCATTATCTCATCATTATACACACACACAGCACACAATTTCGAAACATGTACATGTACAGTTACAATTAAATTTTCGTTATTAGGGAATAATATAACACGTCTAAAACTGATACATTACCCTGAAAAACAACTTGAATCATGTATTGCTGTCCCGGGTTCGATACCCGGTGGAGGCACAAGTGGTTCGGATCCCACTTTAAACTGTAGGTCCAGTCCTGATTAGCCTTACTGTGCATAAAGTGGACTTAAAACAACAAATCAACAACAACTACATGTATTGCCCTTTGATTATAACCATTAATTGGCTTTTCTACCAAAAGGAATATAAATATAGGGATTGTAGAACAAAAAATTTTAGTGGCCACTAACAATGGCAATATTCTCTTCATAGTACATGAGGCCTATTGGTTCTTTTGCTTCTTGCTTTGGATTTCTTAATTAAAGTAAGCTGATTTCACTAATATTCTCAATGAGTTTCATATTCCTAGTGACAGTAAATCGCTTTCAACAGGTTTGAAGTAGTGGGTTACGTAAATAAGTTTAATATCCTTAGCATCTAGGTGTTTCGAGTAGGTTAGGTTAGTTATGCTTGTTGAATTATTATTAGTACACTTTCACTCTTTGGCTGCACATGTGTGTACAAAAAATGAAAATTAAATTTTAATTCGAAAATTAGAAATTAATTCACATTATACACTGACACTGAGTTTCCAATGTTTAAAAGCTTATTTGATACGACACTCCAATCTTACAAACATTTTGCGCATCTCATTTAACATTTTTAGAAAATTATCTTGCATACGGAACTCTCTGACTCATAACATGTTATTAGATAGCATTTATATAAGAAAGCTGGTACTAATTCACAGTAAGTTTCAAATGTTGAATAATATTTTTATCTGTATCGCCTTTTTTCTTTGCTAATTTGAAAAAGAAAGTTAGATTATGCAGAACAGTAGAGATTGCATTTTATTTTCAACAATATTATTTAAGTTCTTTCTAATGTTACATAAAATTTGAAATGTTCTTGGAGGGGAAGGCTGCATTCTAAATGGAATAACAAAGAACAATTCCGTCAGAAAACTAAATACTACCTTTTACAGTTCGTTGTGTTAAATATTGTAAATGAAATATTTCGTTAAGCACTGATGTGCTGTTGCTTTATTGAATTAATTTACGGTTGTAATAACTAAAATAAATTATGGGAAGAGATAATACTTGCACATGAAATTGTTTAACTGTAAATTTACAACTATTTTTAAGGCAAAATATAGTTCTTTCAATTTCACTTTCAAAGGAAACATAATTTAGGAAAAAATATATTTTATGTATGTACGAGTGTGTGTTTTGAATTTTTGTTATATAGCGTCCCTTTTCTGCCACCTTTGGCTAATCGTATCGATTAATATGAGTGATAATATCTATGTCCAGGCCGGGTCTCAAACCTGGGAACCTCTGTAACGAGTTCCGAAAGTAAACCACTAACTCGTTCGGTTCCGAGCCTGCTGACTGTGTGTGTATGTGTATCTATATACATACATACTCATTTTTTTTTTACTGGTGATCGGAGGCGTACGCTGTGCCTGCACTTATTTACATAGCGAGAAATTGATGACATCGTATTATCGTCATCATGTAACTAGTTGCAACTAACTGCTACATTCCGTTTAACAGATTATGTTTTGGAAATTTGTATACTCATTGTTCACTGTCATTTTGTGAGACAGGGTGAATCCTGCTTACGTAAAAAAGTACCAGGGTGACACTGGCAAAACTACACCATTGGGCAAGGCTGTATGTTTTTACAGGTATTTTATCACACGTTTGGTTCAGTTTTGTATTGGGACAGAAAACAATACTTTACTCATGTTCTGTTAAGCCCGTATATTGTATGGAGTTTTACTTTTTGCTGTACTGTTATAAAATCAGAATGGGTTACAACAGTGATGAATGAACCACCACTGATGAACTTTCATTGAATACTACAAGGAAAGGTAAGGTTTATTTTGTTAAGAATGCTGTGAATATGAGATAGCATATGTACTTTTCATCTGCCACCCTAATATCATACTAGTTTCCATACAGCATCTCATTCTTTCACAATAGGAAAACGACTTTCTGCAATTTTTTGTTTGTTTTTATGTAGGCAAACATGTGTGAATGTGCATTGCTAATACACATATCTCCTGATCATGTAGGAAAGGTGCACTGAATTATTCGATAATGTTTTATATTGTGCTGATAATTTAAGAATGGCCCAACCCCCATTCGGGATCTTGCTCATCGCACGCGACATCTTCGTGTTGTGAGGTAAGTGCCATATGCCTTTGTTGTTAGGTTTAGTTCTGTTAGCATAAATACACTGCACATCTTCGGGATTCATAGTTGTAGTTGTTTCTGCTGTACAACGAAGGGAGGGGCCTGACCAAAAGAAGGTGTCTGATTTGTGTGCAATGAATGGGAGGAAGATGTCTGATTTGCATGCAATGAGCAGGAGAAAGGTGTATGCCTTGCATGCAATAAACGGGAGAAAGGTGCCTTGCAATGAGTGAGACGCATTCGTTGATACGTACTGCCACCTAGCGTGTGCACAGAGAAACACCTCAAAATAGTCGGGTTGACTGCTCATAGATGGCCCCTAGCCTGGTCAGTGGCGTATTAAGGCCACAGAATATAACACAGAGTTAACAAATCTCTCTAGTAGTTTATCGATGGTTGGGGCAATGGTAGCATGCATAATTGATACATACACTCTTTCTCAGTATTTACAACGGGATGCATAAGGATGAGTTGGTGGAATTGGTACTCTGAAACAGTGAAGTTTGAGTTCTTGCTGTTGGTGTGGGTGACAGCAGTCGAAACCTATCTTGGACACACACCCCTATAACAGTTGACTCGCCCTCGCTGGGAAAAAAGGCGGTTAAAGCTCAACCTTTTGCTTGCGACGGTTGAAGTTCGTTGTTCGTTAGGCAGTCCGGGCCGAACGTTGATCCGAGTAAGATCCGTGTGACCATGAACTTAGTTTTTGGGCTTGCGTGTGCAAATTTAGTAAACTATTTTGGAACAAGTGTAAAGAAACAAAAGGGAATAATGTTGAGTCTGCAATTGGAAAGTTTAGTGTTATTACAATGTTGCAATTAGAAGCTCTTCAGAGAGAAAGTCACTTCATTGCTAACTGCTAGGAAGTGAAGTCGTGTGGAGGAGCTTTATATTACTGCGTATTTGTTCATAAAAGAATTTTTTTTCTATCGCGAGCTGTGTAAGTACTAATGGTCAGTACATGATCCATGCCAGAATATTTAAAATATCTCTATGGAAGAGACAGCATATTTCCATGAAGGATCAATGGAATTAAAGGAAAATTGAAGATGTTCAACTGGATTTTCGTCATCAAGATTTATACTCTCCCATCCCCCTCAATGTGTTTAGTGCTTCAGTGTGTTCATTGCTTTAGTGTAGTGAATTTACTACTCACACCGAGGAAGTTAGTACCCTGTGTGGTGAAATTAAAAATATATAGTAACGAAGAATAGTAACAACAACAAATAAATAAAGCAAGGGTACATAGTTTCATACCAAGTGTTATCGGCACCCTTGGTTACAAAAAAAAATTGGGTACGGTACAAAGAATTATGAAATATTATTGTATCTCAACAGATAAATACCGGAAGCTGGCTGCTCGGCATATTTTGCATTCATAAACTGTTGTCTGGTTTGTATTAATTTTTAATTTAAAAATCCACTGTCGATTTGTATGGTAATGTAAACCCGGGACGCTAGTCCAAAACTTCAAATACATATTTATATTGATACACAGTGAAAGTAAGAGTTTTTGGTGGATGAGCGGTGATTCTTGATTCTGAGGTTCACAGTGGCGGTTGGAGGTTTCACCTAGGTAAAACTTATGAATGTTCTAGCAGATGATATCAGGTTAGAGGAGTAGGATATACCTTTGGGTAGAGGGTGAAGTTGCCTGCAGCAGTGTAAATATGAGGGGTGTAGAAGGTGACGGAAATCGTTCAGATCTCGCACCTGGGTCTGTTGTATGAGAGGGAGGGTGTGGGGGTTTGCGTGGGCGATAGATGGAGATTGCCATACCTTCCACAGCGTAGTCATGGGAAAAAATACTTCCCCCACAGCACCTTGATACTAGTAGTCTTATGGGGGAAGTACTTCTTTCCTCAACTGTACAACTCTACATCCACAAAGGTGACTTAGCAGGTTAATTTGAGGGTACTGAACTGATTAAGTGGGTTAAGGTGGGTGGAGAGGAAAGGTACATAGTGTGTCTAAGCTCTAAGGGAGCTTTCATACTGAAGCAGAAGGTAACAAACAAGATGGGGATTCCACACTGAAGTGAAAAGTCACACAGGTCCTTCAGTCTAAGGCGAAACATTTACCATGCATGAGAGAACAAACCAAAGCGACACGGTGCACTGTAGTGAGAAAAATGGGCACATCCAAGCAACAAGTGCAGCTTGTTGTGTTGCTACAGTTTGAAAAGTCACATTTATTTCTGAAGGTTGCTTTCCAAGAGACATGTGAAGCTTGAAAGCTCTCCCTAAAGCATGAAAATGTCATCATAAATTCGAGCCAGAGAATTGGTTTCAGGGCTGCGAGTCCATGAACTCTTGTTCAAGTACACCCATGAAAAGCTTGGGGCCCAAGGTCCCATTGTTTAATTCCGAATTTATTATGGTGTACTCTACAGGTTCGTTTTCAAATTATCTGTTAACACATACTACAGAGTCAAAGTGCAAAGTGATTTCTTACTGTGTGTTTTATGAAGAATGATTTCCCTTCCGTATATGATTCTTGGTGAGCAGATATTCACTATACTTGAAGTATAGGGTGGGGCGAAAAAAAGGCAACCGAAACATGGAAATGGGATATAACTTCGGATACCTTTTTTTGCCCAACCCTGTACATGGGGTGTCAGCTTCATTGAGGAACTTAAACAGAGCGCATAAGATATGTGAAAAAGAGGTTAATTGCGAAGGTAAAGGAAAAGTCGTAAAAGAGGGTGGGGAGAAAAAGATAGACGACGAAAAGAAGTTTAGGTATATAGGAATCCCATATTTCAAACGGGTGTCAGAAAAGGTTGAAAAAGCAGTAAGAGAATCAAATGTGGAATGAAAGCACCAAGAACTTTAGAGAAACACTTCACAGAATATAAGAAGTTTGGAATGGAAAAAGATGAAGAGGGGGGGGGGAGGAAGGGGTGTAGTATTAAATGCCAGTGCAACAAAGAGTATATAGGCCAAACAGGCAGGAGTATAAACATAAGATGGAAGGAACACGAAAAAGATGAAAGGAAGGGTGTTCCCCGAACAGGACTGTCCGAGCACATTATTGACGAAGGACATGGAATTGAGAAACGAAAAGTAGTTCGAGAGGAGAATAAACCGATTAGGAGGAACGTTTATGAGGCCTCCTATATTTGTAAAGATAGGGAGAATAAACTAAACAGAGAAGACGGAAATATAGATGAAATATGGATAGGGATGTTCAAGAAATGGAAGAAACGAGAATACAAGAAAATAGGTTTCCAAGTCACCCCAAGCGTAATTCGCGAGGCCCAAATAGAGCGCGACTTTGAACTTGACATGACGTAAGAGGGAGGGGAAGGTTAGTGAGGAGAGAAACGGCACGTGCACAACCTCCTACATACGGCAAGGAAGGAACCAACAATCAGCACGGGAAGTGTAACAAGCGGGGGGGAAGGTCTTTTGAACGTTTTAATTGTATATAGGGTTTTTAGGTAGAGAAATTTTTATAGTGATGGTTTTAAACAAACGAGGGAATATGGAGGTAGTAAAGGTTGTAGAAAATTTTCCAAATTCCGCCTTCACCTAAACTGTACAGTTTCCTTCTTTCCTGACATTTGAGATGATTTGACGAGGCTATGACATATTTCTGGTAGCCAAGAAAAAGAATCTGAAGAAGGGAACAGTTGTTCCCGAAACGTCGTTTGAAATAATAGATACTCAGTACATGTAAGTACAAAAGTTTTGTATTTTTGATTAATGTATTGAAAATACGAATTAATCTATGTTATTATTTCTACTATTCAAGTTTTATCGATGGCCTGACCCACCCTGCCATGCTTGAAGGTCATCTAATGCTAAAGTGAGGTGCTATGGGGGAAAATATTGCTAAGAAAATTTATTCCTTGTCGATGTTCTCTACGTTCAGTAAAATTCTTCAGAGCAATTCTGAAGTAAAAATATTCAACATAATTACACAAGAGTTGAAAACATGTACACTGTAAAAGCAAATTTTCCAAGCAAACCTGAACCAATCACGCTCTGTTATTGACACATTCATATTGACGAGCCTCAAATCTGCGAAGGATAGTGGATTTTATTTTTGTATCCGAGCTTTGAATTATCTGAATAGTGTTACCCCATTGTAAACAGTGTGTGTGTTCATTGGAATGATGACTTACCTGCATAATAATCTTATGAAGAGGTGTTGCAAGGTATGGAGGTAGTTTTGGTTCTGTTTCCAATCCTCTTGGGACTGTGTAGTATTCAATGTCAGCCTTTGGGACAAAGTTGTTTATCACTGCCACACACTGGTGGTTTCCTATAGAGAAACAAACAAAAAAAAGTTTTCAAATAAAATAATCAAACCTGTTAATGCGGCAACATGCATATAATAGGTAATGTATACTTCAGAACAACATTTTTACTCATACGAATTTATTGCTGTGATAAAGATATTGATAAATTAGTTGATTGAATAAGTTTGTAGGTCACTTTATTTCATTTTCAGATATCACTATGTATTGGTAAGATAAACTAAACTACATTTTAACATGGAGATATGTTTACGTAAGTTTCACCTCACGATCCATATTTGAGAGCCCACTAACACAGACAAATTAGAGTTATACATGTAGGTACTAATGAACTTTGAGCGTATGCTCGTTTTGCCTGTTTAAGCATTATTCGCTTGAGCGAAGCAGCTCTAAATTCCATACTCTATCTAGCACTGTCCATGTTTCATGCTCGAGCGAAATCCTATTCTTCCAACATTCTAATGTACAGAAACGCTCCTCTGGACTGTATCTACAGTTTACAGTGTGATCCGGTCCACTATGTGCCTCCACTGGGTATTAAACCTGGAACCCCTTGATTACATGGCCAAGATGCTACCACATTACCAACGGGGAGACCTTACACAAGGATATTGATAAGCATTACTATGTAAATTCACTCTAGATCATCCTATTTTGATTTGTTACAACAGAAAAACCAATGTTCCCGTGGTTTAAAAAGTGGACCGGCAAGTAAAAGAAACTTAATACATATACTTGAAAAATATCTGAAAAGTACTCGTAGTTGCACAGTTAATTTCCACCTGATGTTTAGTTTTCAAACTGTGTGGTGTGCAACATGTTTGGGAAGACTGGAGAAGTGTTGGCTTCATGCACTAATGCACTTTCCACTCCACTGATGCTTTGTGAAAAAACAAAATGTGTACACTCCCAAACTGCAAAGCATTCAAGTTTATGTTAATGCATTTCTACCATCAATGTGGACCAAGTGTTTTGAAAACTGACCATCAGCTGGAAATTACACGTCACAAAAGGAGAACCTGTCAAAGTGTGATTTTTTTCCAAATAAACATCACGAGTTGTTCTTTTAATGTCATGCTTGTTAATTTTCCAGCATGGGTAGTTTAGAGTGGGACAACCTGTAAGATGGCATTCATGCACATTCACTTTTTTTATTTTTATTTTTGGTTGTTGACTTGGTTTATTTAACTTCATGTTCCTGCCACTTTTTAATAATTGCAAATGATATGATCAAACTGACGAAGGGACACTTACAAAGAACACCTATGTTCAAGCCAGGATTTATGCATTGCATGTTACAATGACACAGGTCCTAGATTCGAATCTCAGCCTTGGCATGGTTATTATTATTATTTATTATTTCCATAGGGTTACAATTAAGCTATACAACATTTCATTTTGAACAAAATTAATACAAATAATGACTTGATGCCCTATATAGTAAAAAAAATATGCAAACCTACATATAAGGAAAATGTGATGAATATACATTAGTATATATAGTGTTCTATAGTAACAATGAAATAAAGAAAGTTTGAGAGTTCTACACATTTAGAAGAAAAGAAAGTGTAAAGGTGTGTGGGTTTGGATATGAGTGTGTATGGAATTGCTGTTCGAAGTACAAGGATGAAAATTTTAAAATATGTGTGTGTGGGTGGGGGATGGTGAGGAGGGGGGGGGGGTAAGCACTGAAAATAATATTACTGGAGTTAGAATTTATAGGCATGTGAACGTAGAAGACGACAGAACTGCGCTTTGCTGGTACTGAGTTTGATCTTCATCGGGAGTGAATTCCAGGTTACCGCTGCTAAGTACGAGAAAGACTTCTGACCAAATCTGCTTTTGTTGGGTTTGGGGATTACAAGGTCTCTATGTAAGGACGATCTGGTGTTTCGGGTGCTGAATTCAGAGCGGAGCTTAATCCTATGATGCAATGGAGATGATTTGTTATGTATGCTATGGAATACCTTATTCAAGTAAATGTAATGTATTCTTGAAGTGACTGTAGGTATATTGTAAATCTTGCGCAATTGTTGGGAATTATATTCTTGGGGGTGCATGTGTATGATTCTTAAGCAATTGTTTTGCATAGTTTCAAGTTTCTTCAGATGAGTTATGTTACCGCCAAAAATAAGACTAGCACCATACTCGAATACGGGATGAATAAATGAAAGGTAGAAATGTCTACTCAGATTTCTATTGAGATATTTACGAATTTTTCGAAATATGTAAATATGGTGATAGATTCTATGAATATAGTTATTTATTTGATAATTAAAATTTAGCTGAGGGTCGATAATGATTCCGAGATATTTTAAATGATTGCACAAAGGTACTCTGGCATCATTAAGGGTAATATCTATCGTGTTAGCCGGGATTCCCTTACCGGTGTGAAGCACCATGGCCTTCGTCTTTGCAACGTTAAGTTTCAGGTTGTTCATGTTGTACCACGTTAATACTTTGGAGAATGAGTTTTCCATTTTCTCCTTTACATCCTGGTACGTATCTCCAACATGGACGAGAAGGCAGTCATCTGCGTACAGAGTAATCGACAAATCTGAATTTATTAGTGTGATATCGTCAATAAATAGGTTGAATAATTTTGGGCCAAGTATAGAGCCTTGTGGAATGCCTGCAGACACTGACTGCTCGGTGGAAAGTGAACATCCTACTTTCGTTGAGAATTTTCTATTTGCGAGAAAACTTTCCATCCAGAGAATTGTTTTGCTATTGAAACCAAATCTGTTCTTTAATTTTTCTATTAGCAAATTGTGATCAATGGTATTGAAGGCTTTGCATACGTCCAGGGAAATTAATCCAACTAGGGAATTGCTTTTTTTGTCCAGTGTCTCGCGCCATTCATTAATTAAACTAAGTAATAGTAATTCCGAGGATACATCCTTCCTGAATCCATACTGTCGATCAGACATCAGATTGTTGGCTTCCAGGAAAGTTGTCAGTTGCTTCTCTATTACTTTTTCCATAACTCGGATTAATGTTGGGGTTAAGGAAATCGGCCTGTAGTTACACACTAGGGTAGGAGATCCAGATTTGTGAATTGGAGTTATTATAGAGTGCTTCCAGCTCGTTGGAAATTGGCCACGTTTGAAGGACGTGTTTATTATGTCGGCAAGGGGCTCCTCTATAAGTGGGGCCAACACCACCAGAACGCTGTTGGGAATTCCTGCCTTTTTTACGTTTAATTTATTAAGAATTACCAAAACTTCATCGACCGTAACAGATTTTAATGAGAACTCTTCAATTTGTTGGACAACAGCTGAATTGGGGGTCTTTTCTTAGAATATTTATGTTCGAATTGCGAGGATTAACGTGCGCCGATGCTTTGCATATATTAGAAAAATGAATATTTAAATAATGAACTACCGTGCGTCCATTTCGATCTGCAGCCGAGAGATCGGGAGAAGCGTGGCGGGCGGCACTGACGGAGATGCCGACATTTGCGGCCTGAAATGCCCGCTTATTTTTATGGACATATGCAGACATTTATATAAATATTGCAAAACGAGCACTAACCTGTGTTATAAGAGTATGGTTTTAATTTTAGTAGCTTAATGACTGTATGTGCCGATGATTTTGACATGCCCACCTCTTGTGAAACACTGCGTAGAGGTTTGTTTGGAAAACGTTCTAACACTGCACCAATATCATCGAGTTTTGCTTCGGTTAGAATCAGTCGTTTTTGCTTAGGTGTTTTAAAATTTAACGATACAGTTTCTCGTAATTTAAGAACAAGATATCTAACCGTATCTCTGTGTGGAGTTGAAACGCATGGGAATTTCTGTACAAATTACCTACACACGTCTCTACACGAGTTTGTTTTCACGTAGGTACGTGTCATACATAAAAAATCTTTGTTCTAACGTGAATCTTGCGGCTGGCATTCCAATCGTCTCACTGACACGTCACACATACACACTACAATAACACAAACAAGTAACTGCAAGTAACCAAGAATAACACTCTTGCGCACAGTACGAAATTAACACGCTCTTGGTTTACATTGCTCGCCACTATATTTACAACTCTGTCTTCATCTAGTCGCGAAGGAACAAAAAACTCGAGCTCGGATATTTCGGATTGCGAGGAAGCTCACGAAAACCATTCACTTTCATCGGTTTCGTCTGCAGTGTAATCCTGATACAGTGTTGCACATTCGAAACCTCCAAACGATTCCCATCGCCACAAAACTCTTTCAAGGATATAAACTTAAGCAGGACGTTACTGATCAAAAACATGATTAAAATGCTTTTTTATCTGTGGCTCTTAACATCGTTTCTATAGTGTATTTATTTGTGTATATAAGAGCAGAACTTGGATGAATTACAGAAGAACTTTTGCGTGTTATAACACAGGTTAGTGATCGTTTTGCAATATTTATATGTCTGCATATGTCTATAAAAATAAGCGGGCATTACAGGCCGCAAATGTCGGTTTCTCCGTCAGCGCCGCCCGCCACGCTTCTCCCGATCTCTCGGCTGCAGATCGAAATGGATGCACGGTATGTCGGACGGGCTCGTTAGGAGGACATTGTCGACTAGTAAATGATTAATTGTAGTTTTTGATTCTCTACCTGTGATCTCATTGATAACCTTCCATTTGCAGTTGTTATTGCTAGTGGTCTGGTTCACCATATCTCTGTAGTAATTTACTTTTGCCTGCCTAGTAATTGTTGTGCAAAGATTTCTAAAAGATTTGTATTGCTCCCACGTATAGTCACAAGAAGGATCCACCGCTTTCTTGAAAAAGTGGTTCTTCTGTGAAATTAATTTAATAATTTGAGGGGTGATCCAGGGCTTCCTGCTTTCTCTCACCCTGAGAGTTTTCAAGGGAGCAAATTCGCCGAGTGCAGTCGAAATGAGAGACTGCAGATGACTGACCTTGTCGTCCACGGATAAGTCGGGAGATGTACTTGCGTAGAACGGAAGAGAGGACGCGAAGGTGAAAAAATTAGGTTCGTATATTTTATGAATTTTACGGGTAGTAATTAGCTTCCTTGGCGTGCGCGTTATATTAATTTTGAGTGTGGTGTAAACGAGAAAATGGTCACTCATGTCCTTATAGGCAGTTCGTGTGACTGTGTGCAAGTGAGGGTTCGAGGAATAAATGTGGTCGATTAACGATTCGGATGTCCACGTAATTCTTGTAGGCAGAGTAACGAGTTGTTTGTGTCCTAGGACTGATAACGTTTCCCTTAATGTATCTGAGTCTTTGTCATCTTTCAGCAAATTTACATTCATATCTCCAAGGAATATTGATAGATGGCTCGGTGGTAAGCTACTGATCATCCTTTGCAAGATTGCGCACGCTTTTCCAACCGATCCGCTAGGAGGTCTATATCCGCAACCTATGATAATATTTTTATTTGTTTTTGGGCACGAGACTCGCATCCATAGTCCTTCAAGGTCACTTTCATTGACCGAAATTACGTTAGAGGCAAGAAGGTTGTTAACGAAAATAGTGGTACCGCCTCCCCGGGTGTCTCGGTCGTTTCTAAAGAGATGGAAATTTGGAATGCTGTATAGAGGGTCAGGAATAGATGATTGCAGCCTACCCGGCAGGGTAGGATACAACCTCAAAAGCACTTGCTTTAAACCTGTCGGCCCCTTGAAATGTGGGTCAGCGGTCGGGGAGGGGGTGTCTTTGAGGCTAGCTACTTGGGGTGGAATTGTGAGTCTCTCTTTATCAATTCCACCACATCATTACTCATCCTAATTTCTGCAACTAGAGAAAAAGTGTCAAAAAAAAGAAATTAATGAAATCAAAATACATGGATAAAAACTAAATAAAAAAAAGTCTCCGTGATCAAGAAACTTGTCAGAAAAATGTAAAATGTGTGTAACAGTCTCTAATCCAGACAGCACAAAAACCAAGGTTTTTGATTCTTTTCACAAAAATTCCATGCACTTTTCTGTTTTTCAGGTCAGTGTGAATCCTGACTACCTTGACTGGAATGTTTGCTATCTATTTTAAGGTTGGATTGACTATCATATCAGTAAATCTTATATCAGGGTATAGAGTGACAATTAGGAACTTTCTGCCCTACAATTGGAAATATGTTGCCAAACCAAACATCAGGGAAGGTGCCAAACTGTCTCGTTTGCTACATTCCTACAGTACATGTTGAAACCAGGAAGGGTAATGGAGCACAGAAATGTGGGGTCTTGGTCATTCCTTGTCTCTCCCTTCCCTGCACAAACAACAACAGGGCTCCCCACTATTCATTGGATTTTTGTTTATACAACACAAACCCATCTTCCCTTCTTAGTTGCCAGTCCCTCTAATTTATCAGTATTGGTTAAAATTTCATATCAATCCAGCATAACATGTAATAAGTTCATGCATTTTTCATATGACCTCAAGGCATACAATAATAATAATAATAATAATAATAATATGAAATACTATTTCCATTTACTGTATTTCACCACATAATTGTCGCACCCGTTTGTAACCTTTCATCGTGAGTCAGATATCAAAACTAAAGATAGCTGTGCAGAATCTTTGGACACAGAATATTACATTTTGTAAGTCCGTACCTCGCAACACTGTAGTAAATTTTCTCAAGTGTAATATTTCAAATCACAAATCAATAACAACTAATGTGTTTACATTTTTAGACCGGAAAAATATTCACTAAACTGTAATGAACAAATGATGTATGTTGATTGGGATTGTTCAATTTTAACGTATATTCTCCGTATATTCTCGTGCATCCTAATCTTGCACCAAGGACAGTTTACCTTGTAATAAATGATTCTTAAGTACCCACACCAGCCAGCACTTCATTTTCTTTTTTTAAAAAAAGAAAAGCTTCACATAATGGTCACACCCCTTTCTTGCAAAATGGCGATTATGCGGTGGAATACAGCATTCTTCTCTCTCTACTGGGTATTACATTAAAAGCATGTGATTTGTATTATAAATGGAAGAACCTTACCTACAAAAGCTGCCATTTGTGATGCTGTTCTACCCACAGAATTGGTAGCATGTGGCTTAGCTCCAGCACTAAGGAGTAAGTGGCAGATTTCAGCATTTCCCGATAAAGCTGCAAAATGCAAGGCTGTATAACCATGCTCATGTTTCCCCGAGTTGACATCTGCTCCCTAAAATAAAATACAAGTATGAAAATATGTGCTCTATTAATACACAAATATGAGGGTTCTAGTCAGATTGCTTAATTAATTACAAATTAATCATGGTGCACATGCATTTTATTATCTTTTTTTACAATTATTTGATTTCCATTTATGTCTCCTAACACATACTTCAGTGCCTTGGTGATCACTTGCTTCATGTTTTCGAGTGAAGGATTTTCCCAATTCATATACTCCTACATGATTCTTTATTTGCGAGCAGCCATTCCTTTACTATCACCTTGGATATGCTGCTGTCATCTACTTTACATGTGTGGGGTGTAAAGAGATATTATATGGCTAAATGCTTTTGTTGTTACATTAGGTAAGTTAGGATGGTAAAACTATTATATGCAGGAAATCGCTCTAACTCCTTCATTCTCTACTTTTTTACATTTGTACTTACCTATTCTGCATTGCAAAACATTGTTTACAAGGGATTTTGCTTTTTTAAACGAAATTAGTATCTATTGTCAACATATAGAGTAATTATTCTTCGTTCATTTTCTCGCTTCCTGAACAGGCAAATGGCGGGCAAATCTTGACTAGCGCTGTGTTTCAAACGGCAAAGCAGTGTTTCAACCTTCTTAACAGAAAAATTCCCGCATAGTATCAAAAATCATTCTGGATCGTATAACCATCCACGAATAGCCCCAAAAACCATTCACAATAGCAACACGCACCATGACGGTAAGGTTAGGTTAGGTTGCTTTAGGTTGGGCAATATAGTGAAAAAACTGTGCATTTGGAAACACTTGCCGGGAATTACGTCATCAGATGCTTGCAACATCCGGTTCAAGTACATGGATGAAAATGCAAGCAACAGCTTTCGTGCATCGGACGGACATTATTATAGAAAAATACCGTATTTACTCATGTATAATGCACACTTTTTTCCAAATTTTTTGCCCCCAAAAACTGTGGTGCGTATTATGCATGGAATAATTCAGACAGCCAACATGAAACCGTACAGAGTCATTCCATGATTTTGGGACACTTGCATTGATTTTTCATGTTTACGGAACCTTTCATGTTATATATCGTTGTAAAGCTTGAATCCTGCAGTTTCTGAATATGGAAACAATATTCCATACAAGATAACGACACTAATGTGAAATGCGGTTGAAATAAGTTCATCAGAAAATGAAGAAACGTTCTGATTTTTATGGTACTTTCGATGAAAGAAAACATAAGGAAAAAGATAAAAGAAAATTAAAATGTATTACTGGCCAAATAATATGACATACATGGAGCGTGTAAATTCCTTAATGGAAGAAATCTTGTGCTGCTAACTGCTATTTGGAAGGTCCTGAATGTGCCTCGTATAAATGTTACATTAGTTACAGAAATAAAAAGTATGTACTTTGAAAAAGAAGCAATGAGCAATTGAACAGGTATGACATCATTCACTCTTGATCAGCATAGCAACAGATTTACAACCTACAACTAAGAAAGCCATTTCTTGAAACTGGATTTTACTGCGCATTATATACGAGATATAATTTTTTGTCACTTTTACCTATCCAAAACCAGAGTGTAGATTATACAAGCATGCGCACTATACACGCGTAAATACGGTATATGAGTTAGCTGACACATACATTGAAAAATGCGAGAAAACACTTCTACGACCTTCCGAAATTACACAGAAACTCAATTCCGTAAGTACTTTCTCCTGTAAATTTGAAAAAATCCATTTCCCGGTTATGACATTTTTACCGTTAGGATTAGTGCTGGTAACATTAATAGAACATCCCTAAATGCTTTAGTTGTTAGGTTAGGCAGATAAAGTTTATAGCTCTTATCATTAAAATAACATCTCTAAACCTAACCATGTAACATTTAGTCTCAAGCATGAAACCTCTTTCAAACCTTGGATGAAAATTCAAGAGCTATGTGCCTAATATGACCGTAAAGTAAAAATAGGTGTTTGCTGAAATGTACAGTGGCTCTTGTAAGGTAATTTTGAAGTCATAATTTCTGTGGTAAGGGTTATTCCATGTCAAATCAACCAATTTTTTAAAAAATGGTTGCATGGCCATTTTAGAAAAATTTCATTTTTAGTTCATACGTTTGTACATGTTTCTAGATATCAAAACCAATGTTCAAAAAAATTTATTGCCTTTAGTTCTCCTGGGGCAGCCATTTTTCCAACATGGCGCATGGCTTTTTTTGCTCATGTAGCAGTATACAGAAACCTTAATATCTCAAAAACCATTAAAGCTAGAGACCTGAAACAAAATTCATTTTGTAGCTAATGAAGTATACTTCCTATGATATTCAGGTATGTTTTGCTTGAAATTGCATCGTAAGTACGAAAATTATGGTGGAAAAATGAGGTAACAATAGTTAAAAAATTGCATTTTTAAGCCTGATTTTTTTAATGAAGGGGTTTAGTCTAAGGCTTGATATTTTTTTCATGTGTAGACCTACCTGCAGGGTGTCTGTAAATAAAATATCAGTGCTTAGAAATGCAACCCTTTTTTACAGCATGGGCTCAAACATGGCTATTAATTGAATTTTGACAGTTTTCGGGGTTAAATATCTCAGATGGGTGCCCGTCCCCTTTAAAAATTCTGAAATTTCGCACATAGGAAGCCCTTCATGAACCTAACTCACAGTAAAAATCTCAACTTTTAGATTCAACTCGTTTTGGTCAATATGAGGTAACGTATGTCACCTAATTTCTGACGTTGCAAAGTAAGGTTAAACTACATTCCATACTTAGAATAATGAAGTATTTTCTTTTTCTTTTTTAAATTTGGGTTAAATAAAGGCTCAGAAAATATAGTAACATAAGGTTTTAACACTTGACTTACCATAAATTGAAATTACAAGGTATGACAATTGAAAATCTGCGCAATCTAATTGCAAAAGGTTTTGATTTATTAGGTACTCATGGCTAGGACTCATATCACACAATATGGCGGGCTGAGGTTGACTACCGTAGTGGGTATGCAGTGTTTCCAACCTTCTTTACCGAAAAATACCTACTATCGTGTTCGTCATGTGTGCAAATTGTACATTATGCACAGGTAGCTGACGGGTAACCCCACGAACCATTCATGGATAGCCCCACGAACCATTCACGGATAGCCCCATGAACCATTATGCACGGTAGCTGACAGATAGCCCCACAAACCATTTCTGATAAGGTTAGGTTAGAATAGTTAAAAAAAAAAAGAGGGTTGGGCTTACATCATTAAACGTACGTAGCATGCAGTTCATGTAGGGGAAGCAAATGAAAGCAATGGCAATTGTGCGTCAGTGAGATATTTCTCTTGAACATTAGAAACCTTAGAGAAACTTATTCCCATAAGTAGTTCCGGTAAATATGCGATATCGCCCGAACGGATTTCTTCAAATTTACAGGAGAAACTACTTACTGAAATCAGTTTCTGTAACATTGTCGAAGTTCTTCGAGGTATTGTCTTTTGCAGAAACTGAAAACTTCACCATACAATGCTGCAGAACAAGAAATGATCACTTTTTATGTAAGGAACTTGCATTTTCTGTAAAGCGACAACATTATGCCGTTGTGCAGATGGTGTGAGCGTCAGTGTTTCCAAACGTGCCTTCTTTATACGAGGATTGTTTTTTTTTTTAACTATGCTTACCTTACCATAACCTTGCCACTATTTTATGGAAAAAGGCATAACTTCACCTTAAAGAATCTTTCGCAATGCAGAATATGTAAGTATCAATGCTAAAATTAACGAAATAAACGAGTGAGAGGTGTTCGGGCCTTATCGCATAATTACCGTAGTCCCTTCTGTACAATTGAAGAAATGTGTCTCCGATATACCGAACTTTTACCAAAAAAAAAAAGCACACTTCAACATTGCACCTCCCTTTATGTAGATAGGCCTATATTCACTATTTCTTGCATTTTATTATGTGATAAAGTAATTGAAAGCTAGACTATGACTTTGCCATCAAGTGGAACTTTATGCAGTGTCTGCATGACAACAATTCATATGCATAACACAGACTTGTGCATAGTATAGTTCCTGAAGCAGCATGTTTAAAGTTACACGTGCATCATCAAAAGGCAGGAATAAAAGCTGCCCACATCCCACAAAAAAGGTTGTTAATCTGTCGTAGCACACCAGTCCAAGCTTTTGACCTTCATGTGTAAGTTCCCGTATTTGCATCTTGTACGTGAACTTCCACCAGAAATGAATATCACTATTACCCACGGTAACACTTTACTATACCGGAGACAGATTTCTTCAAATTTACAGGAGAAAGTACTTACGCAAATCATTTTCTGTAGCGTTGTTGATGTTCGGGAATATAGTTTTGATCCATTTAATGCGAATGCATGTGGTTTTCTACGAAAATATATTTCCGACGCGCTATTGCCGCTGCTGCCATTTGCTTTCTGCACGAGAGCACAATACGCTCTCGTATTATCCGTATATGCTAAATTAAACAAAAGGAGTGCTAATGGAACCTAACCTAACAGGCCTAACCTAACCTAGTAGGCATACCTCGTC
Organism: Lepisma saccharinum; assembly: GCF_977018435.1. Lineage (NCBI taxonomy): Eukaryota > Metazoa > Arthropoda > Insecta > Zygentoma > Lepismatidae > Lepisma > Lepisma saccharinum. Next base: position 70,354,708 of record NC_139237.1, read on the forward strand.
CCCGTGATGGTTTGTGGGGCTATCGTGAATTTTTGGGCTACCGTCAATGGTTTTTGGGGCTACCCGTGGATGGTTTGTTGGAAATAAGGAACAAGAAATAGACATTATTTTCGTTAGAAATTCATTATTTCACCTAAAGAAATGTTCCGCAATGCAGAATAGTACGTCAGCAATGTAAAAAATTGCGAAATAAATCATTGATAGATGTCTCCGGTATAGTAAAGTAGTACCTTACCCACTGCCCCACATATGGTGAAAATAATGAGGAAATGTTAGTTAAGGCATACAATTCTACCTGGCCTAACCTGTGCTAAATAATTACCAAAAAGGCTATATGCCACTAACGTATCTCCATCAGCATGTCAGATCATGAATTGTTAATAATATGCAGATGGTAACCCAATCTGAAGAAAAAAGTGAAGAATAGAACATTTCAAGTATTCATTTCTTACAAAAGAAGAAAAAATTGTGAAGGTGTACTCTTACCTACTGGATCAGTATACTATACACCTTTGGGACTAATACGTTCAAAGTTCTAGGGTAATTGTAATAGTAACATTACAAGTCACTAGTTTAAACAGCTTTGTTGGTTTAACACACATAAAGAAATGTTAACAAATAACAAATGTAACAAATACAATGGGTAGATAATTTCTACAGAATAGAATAGAAAAAATATTGTGTAGTAACTTGCCTGATCTAAAATCATTTGCACCATGTCTTTATTTCCCTTGTACGCAGCATGTTGAAGAGGTGTCATCCCATGCTCGTCAACGAAATCAATTTTCATGTTATGCTGTGTTAGTAAATTCTTTAGGCCTGTCACGTCCTTATTCGCAATTTGATCAAAAATATCTTTCCGAAATCTGGACTCATCCTCATCTGTAGGCGCCATGTTTCTATACAGGGTTGCAAGGCGTGACCTGTGAATTGTATGGTCAAGCTTTTCTAAAATAAATAAAATCTAATTTTTATTATCTACCAGATAGTGCATAATTTAAGGGAGCAAAAAGTTATTTATTCTTAAATAGAGAAAACATACGCAACTATCTACAACATTAGTTACGTTTTCTTTACATAATTGAAAAAATAAACACAATGGAAGTGTATTGATAAAATAAACACTTTCACTTGCAACATTGCTGCAGAGATCGATGCTGCAGAGTGACCAACTCCCTGTCAAGTTGCTGTAATATTCTTTTGCGCGAGCAGGGAAGCAGTGGCGGCGATTAGGGGTGGGGGCAAGGACCTTTTGCAACTTTTGCTCACGCACTATGCTAAACTTTATCTACCAAAAGAAACTAAACTGTCCTTGCCCCCCTACTTTCGGCACCTTGCTCCCCCAGTTTTGATTTGATTTGATTTGATTTAGTTTATTTTACTTCGCGTTTTGTGCCTCTTGGCTAATTTGCGAAGATGGGGATGAGTGATGAAATTGATGAATGGACATTCACAAACAACCAAGCCCGACCGGGATTCGAACCCGGGACCCTTGGCGTCGCAGCGCGATGTGCTAACCACTCGGCCACAGGGTCGGGCTCCTCCCCCAGTTTTGGAACTCAATCGCCGTCACTATACTAAAGTGCAAGCTATCTTCAAGGTAACTTAATATACTATAAGGTAGCGCCATCCGAAAATTGCCGATCATGCACGAACGCGTGACGTCATGTGGGAGGATCGGTTATGCTCGGTGCCCCTTCGGTTATGTTCGTTCGGGGCTTGGCAGAAGCAAACGGCCGCTATCATTTCTATGCGAGTTTCAGAGAGGGAAAGTGTTTCATTACTTTGAGGGGTAAATATTAATTATCATACTTCGGGATGGTATTGAGGTATTCCTTTAATGATTAGTAACATAATTAAAACACGCTACTTTTAAAAGAGGGGAAAATTGCACGTGCAAAAGTATTGTAAAAATTCATTTTTCTGAAACATGATCGATATATTACAAAGAAGGTTGTCCGTGTTCTAATTAGAATTTCAGATTTCATAATTTCATAAATCGTATTATGATTTTAATAAGAAACGTTGCAAGCTAAAGAAGAATTGCATAGTGAAAGAGTTACAAAGAAAGAATTGATTGACAGATTTGGTTTATTTTTGCTTTTCTGTCTTTCTTTAAATATGAAAGGAAAACCCATAAGAGGATCTCTTTCTTTGTTTCCACAAGCCGGCCTCCTTGGCGTAGTGGTTAGCACATCGCACTTCAACGCCAGAGATTTGGGTTCGAATCCTGACTTGGGCATGGATGTTTGTGAGTGTTCATTCATCATTTCATCACTCATCCCTATCTTCGCAAATTAGCCAAAAGTGGCACAAGAAGCGAAGTAAAATGAAGCAAATCAATCAATCAATATTTGTTTTCACATATACTATCACGTTTACTAAATTCTCAATTTTCCCATTAAGGACAAATCAATATCTTGCCCGATTGGATTCGAATCCGGGATCCCTGGCGTCGAAGCACGATGTGCTAAGCACTACGCCAAGGAGATCGACAGAGGCCTCCGAAGTACTACGGGCTCACAGAACGTCACAGGAGTACTATCGGATTATAAATTATGGATATTAGAGTTTGGATAATAAATAAATAAATTATATAATATATAATCTATAAATAAAAAAACACCCGTTCTTTATTTATAGAATCTCAAAGAGAGCGATAGTTTGCCAAACTAAAAAATAATCCTATCTTGTTCTCACGATAATAAAAATAGAAGGCATAATAAAAAATAAATAGGTAACTATAGATTGACACAGAATTGAATAAGCTGAATTTTGATGTAACTCGTTTTTATGTGGTTCTACTGATTAACTTTTAATTGGAGTCCAAACTTGAATATCCGAAATTTCTAATCCGATAGTAGTCCGGTATAATCTATTTACAACATTTAACACAACGAAGTACAAATGCCTAATATTTAGTTTTCTGACTAAATAGTTCCTTCTTATTCATTCAGAACGTTGCAATCATTTCAAGGAACATTTCAAATTTTACATAACATCAGAAAGTATTAAAATTATACTGATATACTTAAAATCCAATCTTTACCATTCACCATAATGTAACTTTATTTTTGAAGTTATCAAATGAAAGAAGCAATATACAATCTAGATAAAATTTTACTCTGCATTTGATACTTACTCTAGATTCGAAAGAATTCCCAACCTTCTTCATATATTTATTTACTGTACAATAATTTACGTACGGATCAAAGTTACACATGCAAAAATTTTTTGAAAAGTTTTATGTGGAGGAAGAATGGTGAAATAGTTTGTAAGATAGTAGTTTCAGACTTTGAAAACGCAATTCCAGTTTGTAATTTGCAGATATTTTTAATTTGTCTGATTCAAATTTGGCTGCAAGTTATCGTTGTCATAGTTCTAAAAAGTATTTTTTCGTATTAAGAACTTTACATACAAACGCGTGCAGAAGATGAGTCAAAGTGTACAGTACTAATTTAACTAAGTTAACCTATTCGAAATACTTGATGAGTGCTAGGAACATCAAACTTAAATGTCTTAACCTACTAATTCAAGCCTATAGAAATATATCTTTGATCACACGGTAAATGAAACGCTTTGAGAATATCGATGAAAATATCTGTTTAATTAAACAATAAAGGAGAAAAGTTACATGAACTCACAATGATTGACCGTGCAAGTGTACGAATTATTATTCGTTAAAGGACTTTGTCCGCAGATTTTCCATTTCCATTCCCATGTGTGTCTGAGTTGTATAACCGGAAAATATACTCCAAGGCTGATATGCGACACACATTTGTACATTAACGAAGTAACTTGCATTACACTAATCTTAGATCTTGCTCGTTTTAACAGAAATGTACTACAAAGAAATAATGTAACATCTATTGGTTTATATTGAGTACAAGGGTACAAAATTATTCACAATATATTTGTGAAATACCAAAATTGAACAAAGTTGTAAACATTTTAATGATAGGTGTAATATTCACTTATGCAATTTTTACCATCGTGCATACAACGCTATGTAACTCGAATTGAAGATGTACTAAGTGAATTTCATTTCGAATAGCGTGAAAGTTAGTACACGATCTTCGAAATGCCCATTTCCGACAACGTTTTTCACAATAATGTGAACATACAAATCACAATTCATATCGGTCTGTGTTAAATGAAATTGTTAATAATTATAAATCCGACTTACATAAAATGTACTTAACAAATCAGTTAGGCTCACTACGTACTTCACACTAGTTGAACACATTTTCTAGATATTGATGACTTCTCTTGTACTACTGTCGGTTAGGTTACATTCTAGATTTTGAACTTTTTTATTTGGTTAAAGCGGTTGAAAGAGGTTGTTTGTAATCTTTAATTTATTTGCTTCATTATGCAGATGTGTATTTCTCCTTTGTAATAGATCGAATATGTTTTCCAACAACGAAACATTGCTTGCAGTTTGTGTATATATCAACGTCTATATATTTTTCACTTTTTTGGCAGCATAGTCTTTAGCCTGTTTAGGGCACGTTTCCTTATTGCGTGTCTTTTGTAGCGTACAGCTCTGCAAACCTTATCAGCACGTCCTACAAGCGAAGCATATTGTGAAGATAAGTGTTTAGGAGAACTACACCATTTCCTCGATTATTTGGTACTAAAGTAATTGGATGTAATTTTAGCGATGGCACGGCAGTTGGCTTCAGCGCGTTCTTTGGTGGAAAATACAGAAATGCTGCTTTGAGATCTCGCACATAGTCTTCTTCACAATAATTGGCACTGCACACTTGCAATTTTTACATTTCGTCTACAAGCATGAATCCACTGTTTACTTACGCAATTATCGACTGGAAATCTATGATATTTTATGTCAGTTCCTTTAGTTTTCTGGTTATAGTTTTCATAGCTTGCTACAGCACAATTAGATATGATTGCAGTCTAGAAGTACAAAAATACAATAAAAATAAATCGAACGCTACAAAATCAACAACCTGCTTGTTCCGATTTTTGCGACGTGTTAGTAGCTAAATGTACCCCGCACCAAACTTACTGCACATAGCAACGAGCACCGTCAAACCCGATCCTCCCAGATGACGTAATGCATACGTACTTCACATAGCAACGAGCACCCCCTGAGCTATCTTGACAGTGACGTCAGCTGGGACCGCACTACAGGTTGATGCGAAACCATTGTATCACTCCGCGCAGAGCATGAAAGATTCTCTCTGTCACAGTTGTGTCTCAGAGTCCGCAGAGAAAGCACACAGGAGGAACGGAACGTTTTTGTGTACAGCTGATCGAGGGTTGGGTCGGGTGGGAGGTGGGGGGTAGCAAGGACTGCTCGACTTCTGACACCCTGTCAATGTTGCCAAACTTACATGGACGAAAGGTCAATTGAGTTCGAGTGCGTCTGTTGTTTGTACCGAAATGAAGGGCAAAACCGTACATAGTGAGAGCCGAGAGGTGATTTCGAATGTTGTTAAATTTCTTGACAACGAAGCGAGAGAAGGATGTTACACGTTTCCGGTCAATCAAGCTACAAAGCGTGCGGCGGCTGCAGTTCAAATGTCGGACACTTTCATTAAGAAAATTAGAAAGGAAGGAAATTCCGGGGGGAAATTTACGACAACAGGTCTGCCGAAAAGCATAGAATTGTTGTAGACGACTTTGACAAGTGTTTGATTAGAAGAACTATTGGTAATTTTTATACGGTTGAACATGAAGTGCCAACAGTAAAAAAAAAGTGCTTTCGAAATTAAAGAAAGAAATTAATTTTCGGGGTAGTCGTGAAACTCTTCGCAACATTATTTGCAATGACTTAGGATTATATAGTATTATATATTATATAGTATATACTATATATAGTATTATATAGTATTAGTTATATCAGCTAATCAAAACCAACAAAAATCCCCCGCAATATCGGGTCAACACTCTTGCAGCAGAAAACGGCCACACCGTACTTCGTCTTCCACCTTATCATTGCGATCTAAACCCTATTGAGTATGTTTGGGGTATCATAAAGGGTCGTATTGCATCACAAAATGTGGATCGTAATTTGGGCAGAGTACTGGAAGTTGCAAGAGAAGAATTTCAGAACTTTCCGAAAGAAGAATGGAAAAGGTCTTGCGAAAAGTAAAGGCGAAACAAGTTAGCGCCTCTGACCTGGTACCTCCAATCGCCGCCACTGTCTCTAAGGATATAATTATAATTAATAATTAAATTGAAGATAAAATCTGTTTCTTAGATGGTAATATTTACTATCGCATAGTAAGAATCACAACCATGACAATAGATTTTATTGTCATTAATTATTTAAATCGGGAATCGTCACGAACGCTATCCATACTTCTTCAACCACTGACCGCGCCATCCTGAACGTCGTGTTTTGCGGCAGGTCCGCCAGAATTTCATCTGTCAGAGTCAGAGAACAGCTGTGAGGCATCGTGGCAACAGCGTGCCATTTGAGAGCAGAGAAAGAGAAGATTTTCCTCCCATATTCTCGTTTGCTGCCATTCACCGCGACAGAAACAAGTGGGGGTGGATTTTAGTTCGCATATTTTCCGAGGTTTTTTTCTTCTTTGCTGAGCAGTATATATAATTTTAACTTCGACTTGTAACAAAATAATCGTGCCGAACACTCTACATTTCAACAAGTTTTTAAATACCTAATATTTTTAACACATTTATATGCTCTGTATACGCTGTAACGTGTTTTCATTAAGGAACTATATTTTTGTGCTCAAGCCTTGCGAACTTTCCGTTCAAAGGCGCGTTGCCATCTCGTATTCATTATCCGATTCCGTTCATTTTCTTGTATTTATACATCGTGCTCGTTTTAATTGCTCTTTATTTTACATGATTCCATTCTAAAAGAAACCTCGCATCGCGACATGTTGGACTTCCTTCCCTTGCATTTCAAACTATTGAAATTCTTTCCCTTGTTTGTCTTTTTTCTTAGTGCAGACAGTGAAAGTATCAACGATGGAAGTTTGCAATGCTGTTACTACGTCACTGTCAAGATAGGTTGCACCAGAGTTTAGTGGCGTACCCAGGATTTTCGAAAGGGAGGGGTTATGGTACTTTATCTGGTAGTCAGCCCTCATTTGGGAATCTTTTCCTACCTTTTGACGTTCTTTGTTTAGGAATACTTGGCCAAAGGGGAGCCCCCACCAACCACCCTTGGGCACGCCACTGCAGGTAAGTGTCAAGCAGTGGCGGCGATTGAGTTCCAAAACTGGTAGGAGCAAGGTGCCAAAACTAGGGGTCAAGGACAGTTTAGTTTCCCTTGGTAGATAAAGTTTAGCATAGTGCGGGGGCAAATATAATTATTATAGCTACAGTTGCATACGCCATAAATATACCTGAAAACTGAATCATTAAAAAAGCACGAATTAAGGTAACCAGGCTCCTACCCAGATTTTTTTTTAGAGAGGCGAGATCCGAAAATACGTATATATATTTACAGTGCCTTTCACCGTCAAATCATCCGGCGGCAAGCGCACCTGGAAGCAAGAGCTCGTCTGCCTTTAAAATTGATGCAACATCCGCGTAACTGGAAACGCTAGCTATGTAATACAATTAGAATAAACACGTACGTTGTTACAAGAGGCGTTCTCCTCCTACATCCACACATTTACGTTATCTTTTTAGCAATTTTTCACTAACACGTATCAGTTTCTCTTCCGAAACTGCTTCAATTTCTTTCATGATATTTTCTTTCAATTCTTCTAATGTATGACTTCAGGTTTAAATGCTTCGTAGCTCGCCACGCAGACGACAAAAAAAGGTATGTCTCTTGTGTAAGGCGCCGGGGGGGATATTTTAGGATTATGTTCCAATCTTGCTCTAAGGTCGTCTACTTGCTCCTTCGCTTCTTATCAAGAACAAACTCTGTTTCCCTAAATTTGTTCACAAGTTTTCGAACACTGTCTCTGTGTGGAACAGGAACATCTGGGAATTCTGCTGCGAAACGCCTTATAACTTCCTTCCCTACAAGAATTCGTAATGACTTAAGAGTTGTACATAAAAAATAGTTGCTTTAAATTGTACGGATAACGTGGCATTATTAGACTGCAGAAAAGCATCAGTAATACGAAAACTAAAAGAAAACAATCTAAAACACTTGTTAACACTTGACAAACACGTGCAAACTGGACACCAGCTATCTGGATACTGAACCACTAACGAGTCCAATGTCAAGGTCAGCTTATAGCTGTGGATCTAAATGCCGGCAGACGCGCTCTCACCTGCCCGGCGAGCTGCCCACCACTCCGCGGACGACTTGACCGTGAAAGGCACTGTATATATAATAGAGAGAGATTACAAAATAGTTCAAATACTTCTGGTTTTTGAAAATTAATAATGTTTCCATATTCAATTTGCTTATACCAGCGCTATTGGAAATTCATGATAATTATTTGTTTAGAAAATAATATATTTATAAATTATGCGTAGTAGCAATTATTATTACAATAAAGAACATGTCCAAATGTGAGTTAACAAAAAAAATAATAAAGATACATTTTCGCCTCACGACTGCAGTTCAAACAAAGTGAGGACAGGAATTAAAAGTAATGGACTGTTGTGGCAAAATCGGTAAATCGGACGTCCGGTAGCCTTCATCTGTGCACAACAAACACATTTATTTATGCAAGATTTAAATTTTTACAAATTTGCAAAATCGTCCGATGTTATTTTCGTAGCTGTTTATAGGTTCGCATTTAAATATTTCATGGCTCGAGGAGGGCCCATGGCCCCTCCCCTGGGTACGGGCCTGAAGACAACTGTGTAATGGTGGCCGTGAATATTTTAAAAACGGTCACGGCCATTTTTTAAGGCATTGATGGCAGCGGAAATTGACGGTCTGGAACAGTAATTTCTGAATTCAAAGATTTTTCCATTATGAAAACCAAGCTTGCAAACAAAAAAAAACAATAGTTATACTAATCTCGATATTATTCTGCCTTTTTAAAAAATCATCATACAAAATTAAATAAACTAATTACACTTTAAAAAAGAAGTGTGGCGTTTCTGTGGTTTTCTCTATCGCAACTTGTTACGTCGTACTTTATGACGTAATCGACTTCGACTCGCGTCAACTTTATTATCTAATAAACTCGAAAACTATAAACGTTAGCTAAATTCTAATTATATATTGTGAAAACTCATCTCTACACGTATTTTATCCTCATTGAGTCTAGATCTATCTTCTAAAGTAAACGACAAACGGAATTTGGAGTTAATTGCATGTTTTAATTAAAGTTGTACTATGTAAGCATACAACATACATAGAGAAAACTAAATGCATCAAATCTATTTGAGGTAACGCCAAAGTGCATCTTATGATGAAAGTCTTTCTTTTTATGTAGAGCTGCATTTTAATGTATCAATTGATGCGCCATCATGCATCTTTCTCGATGATGTACTTAAACATTTGGTATTGTTTTTCTTTCAATGTACAATGAGAAAAACTTCGCAATTCATTGCTGTATTATTTGTATGTAGGCCTAAGTTTGTATACAGAACCGCTTTCAGCTTTTGAGCTAAAAGTGTTTGAAAATATTAACATTTTTCTAATGACACATTCATTTTATTCTTCCCTGGCAAGTAGACGTTACTCGTTAAAAAATTAACTACACGGATCAATTTCTACATGGCATTGCATTAATGTAAAGCAGTATCATAATGGTCCATGCTTATAGAGTCCAAAATCAAATATAAATCCTTTCCAGTTCTCTCAGTTTTTTAGGGGTAGTTCGGTTTAAGTGATTTTCAATCATCCTGCACTCTCGTTTCAAATACTTGACATTTTTACACATGCTGACATCTGTTGATATTTCTGCAACTTCTCGCCTCTGCTTATTGACCTTCACCTGAAAGCTATGCAACACACAATACTTATGATTTTTATTTATTTATATCTCTTTTTTCCGTTGACTCTTTGTGAGAGGGCATGGAAAGCGTCATATTACATCTTGTTACAAAGTATTACCCTGTATCCCTTACAGGTTTATATAATCTCGTACATTTACATTTACATAGATAATGCTATAGCTACAGCTATGGACAATAATTAGGGATTTGCAGCATTACAATATGTTATGGGTTCTGCATTTTCCCTTCACACTACGATATACAACAAGTTTTTATGATCTGATACAAATTCAAATAGATATAAGGTATGTATATAAGTCCATAACCGGATACATTTGACTACCGAATTACATTTAAAATTTACACAATGTTATAGATACCTACTTTTTCACTTGCTTCTTAAGTGATTAAACCAAAAGTGTAAGAAAAGATAATTTGGCTTGTACAGTTTCTCAAAGTAAACTTCATGTAGGGTGTTCCGTATATTCTGATATACTGTATAGGGCTCTGTTTGTAAGGTAGTTTTTGATTGCCTTCGTTTTCCTATTTTGTGGAGTTATGGATTTAATGTCATTTGCCAGTTTATTATAGAAAGTTATTCCGGTATTTACAGGTGATAGATTTGATATCTTAAGTCTACTATGTTCCTGGAAATAATTTTTGTTTTGGCTTGTGTTGTAGTCATGAATTTGGTTGTTTTTTGTGCATTTTTGGTATTTATAACATATGAAATAACTTTGTATATATATAGAGAGTATACAGTCATGATTTGATTTTTCTTAGATTCCTCCTTACAAGATGACATATACCCCAGGTTGTTCATTATTCTTAGTGCCCTTTTTTGTAGCATTAATATTCTCTCTGCGTATTTTTGAGATGCCCCTCCCCAGGCTATTATACCATATTCTATGTGGGGATATATTAACCCATAGTACATGCATTTATTGATTTCAGTTATATTATATAAAGATATACGTTTTAGAAGATAAATGTGTGTTGATAACTTGCTACATAGGTTCGAGTCAGTTCGTTGTGTTGTATTTCTTTCAGCGTCCTACACAAGCCATTGAAAAGCATTGTGATCTTCAGTGAGATCCTGGGAACGATATGTGGCCACACTTCTGAACTTTAGAACGAATATTGAGTTTCAGTTGGCAACATTGCTGTGTACTTAAAAAGAACGTGGAAAGGGGGAGTGGAGGGTGAACACAATCGGGTTTACGTGTGACGTTGGAATTCGGGAGTTCTTGCTTGTGTCTTGCTGTGTATGCGTTGTTTATTTGTCGATTTACTAGATAAGAACTACAATAGGTGAGAAGTGAAGTGATTACAGTTGGCAAGAAGAGAGCTTAAAATTTGCAGAGGTGTTCTTCTGTTGTAGACAGGTCATAATAGCATAGTCCTCTCTCTGAAGGCCAAATTGCAAATACGTGCTGGTTTCGTAACGTTTTCCTCAGGCATGTCGGACGTGTGCAAACTGCAAAGCATCTCCAGTCAGCTGACGGCTGGTGTCCTGCTGGATATACTGAAAACGGTAACCGGAAGTGATGACGTCATACTCCGCGACATCTCATTCGCCGATGGGACAGGGAAGGGTGACAATTACATCGCCGGCGTGCATAGGGTTACGTTGAAGGCCGTAGACCTTAATAGGGACAGATTCTCGCTGCCGCTAATCGTGAAGGGCCTCCCACAAAACATTGGACGTAGGAAGACATTCAGGTCCACCGAGTTCTTCAAGAATGAAATAGGTTTCTACAAGAGTGTTGTCCCAAAGTTGATGGACTTCCAGAAAAAGAAGAATGTGGCAAATCCATTCGTTGCCATCCCCAAGTGCTACGCCGCCTATTGTGATGGTGAGAACGACTTTATTGTGTTGGAAGATCTGTGCGCTGACGGCTACGCTGTTCCCGGAAGAAAAGAAGGCCTGGATTACTCTCGGTGTGAACTCACCCTGAAGGAGTTCGGAAGATTCCACGCGTTGTCGCTGGCCATGAAAGACCAGGATCCAGAAGTATTCAAGACAATTGCTGGCTCCATACGCGAGATCTACTACCACGACAATTACAAGGAATGGTACAAAGGCATTCTGGAAGTCTTCTGCGACACTACCCTGGATGCAGTGACGTCAGTATACCCGGAAAGCGTCTACATCAGCAAATTCAAGCAGTTCACAGCGAATCTGTACGACCAAATGACCCGTCTTGCAAAACCAAAAGAGCCTTTGGCAGTTATTAGCCATGGGGATGTGTGGGCTCCGAATTTCATGTACAAGTACTCCGAAGATGGTCATCTTGTCGGTGCTAAGCTGATAGACTTTCAGCTTACCAGATATGCGTCTCCAATTTTAGACCTCATGCTCTTCATATCCTCATGCACCACGCAAGAACTCAGAGTATCGAGTTTCAACACTCTCCTTCGGGACTACCACAGCAGCTTGACTGGTTTCTTGAAGGAACTGGGTTCGGATCCCGCCATCTTCACGTACGAGACGCTAGAAAGGGAGCTGCAAGAATACGGTGCCTTTGGACTCGGTATGGCGGTAGAAGCCGTTACGCTAACACTGTGTGATTCGGAAGACGCTCCTGATCTTGACGCCGTCGAAGGTGATGACGCAGTTCAGGTGACGCAAGTGTTGATTCTGAAGCCGCTCAAATCAAAAGAAGACAAGCAGAGATTAGCAGACGTTGTTAAGTTTACAGTGGATTGTGGATATATTTAAGTGATAACTGTATCACGATTTAGAGAAGCAGTGGCCCTCGCCAAGTAGTTTGGTGGGTATTATTTGTAACCAATCCTCACACAAAAAGAACGTGAGGTACAAAAAAGTATGATAAAATTTAGTACTTGTTATATTAATAGAAGTCTGAGTTTTTGCTTTATGTTCACTTTATGCACAGAAGGCTAATCAGGACTGGACGTACAGTATAAAGTGGGATCCTTACCACTATGTGCCTCCACAGGGTACTAAAATACGTAATATTCCCCTTCTTCGAAAAAAAAAAAAAAAAAAAAAGCATGTGCAGCAGAAGGGCACAGCTCAATAGTACATTTGTGCAAACCGATAGATCACATAAGTAATTGATACATCACAATTGTGTGACATAGTAATTTATACACACACAGATGTATAACTTTGAGGGTGCTGTACACCCTCACATTTTTAGCAGTTTACGGCCATTTTGGCTGTAACTTCACCTTTAACCCCCCCCTTAAATAGGAACTTATGCCCCTGTCGAAAATTTCTGGATAATCCCCTGGTGTGAATGGAATAGTCTACCATGTAACGAGTGCACTCACGGTCCCCGAAATGACGTGTCAATCATACCCCGGCACGGGGCCAAACGTCGTTATGTGTACGGGAAACCGTTCGTGACTCACGGTCCAGTTATCAAGTTCGGTACTGAGACGGTCGTTTATTGTCATACTATTGCGAGGCGGAGATTAATACCTTGAAATGTTACACTGTTTTGTTTACCTTTGATATGTAGATTCGAACAATCATATAAACACTAATAGCATAATATCTGGTACCTGAAAAACGTCAAATAACAACACTGACGAACGGTAAAAAGTGAATATATATTGTAACAACAAAAAAATATTGCAATCAACAACTGTTTACAAAGCCTCCTCACTCTCACAACATTCACTCTATCTCTCTTTCACACACATGAGGTATTTTTACATGTGAAGTATGGATACAAATCATGGATCTCATTAACATATCATTCCTTTTAATTTTAAACCTTAATGTGAATTTAGGGCATTTGTCTGCCAGCTCCTGTGCTCTTTTAAATTAACTTAAGTGCCAGCCCTCGGAAAGCGGTTAACTAATACAATTGGGTCGGCGTGGTCAAATCTTTCGTTCGAATGAACGTATGCATCGAGTCGTAAGCACGACATTATACAAGTTTCTCGGACGGGGGTATTACACACAAGCCTCTCTCGTCCAATGAGAACAACTACTCAATTACATGGTGATGCAAAAACTTAATTGGCTCCAGCTGCCGGAATACACTAATCAATCGTCGGCGCGAGCAAAAATTACCTTAAAAACCACTATGCAACAAATAATACTATTTCACGCACACGACCTTGCAATAAAAACAACTACGCTTTCCACAATTAAAAAGGACTCATCAGTCAACTATTGACAAATTAAATGGCGCGACGGGGCGGTCGGTTACACAAAAAATGGAGCACACTTTGACAATTTATATTAAATATTAAAGAAATGAAATGGAGCTTCTAACCCTGAATGCAGACAATTAAATTAGAACATCAGAACATGAAATAACCCTTTTTTACAACAATACCAAAAATTATCGGACGCGGGGGTTAGGTTCGGGGTTTCCTGAGTAACTTTTCGAATAAGTGAGACTTCGGCGTTAACTGTACGGTGTTGATACTAACGACGCACGTTTACATGGACATGAGACCCTCTGAAGTATACTGTACCAGACTCTGCTACATGGCGTGGTCATCCATCTCTCCTGGACGCGGGACTTGCACACGGTTCCTTTGTGGCGAAATTGTCCTCCGAGGTCGATCGCGACGAAGAATAATTGCGACGATATGGTGTACTTGCACCTCCTCAGAACTTCGGGCGTTCCTCTTGTCACTAGCGTCGGGTGTACGTGGTCACGCGCCGGTTCGGAATCTCTCTGGTGACGGGCTTCGATTCGGCGTCGTTCTGGAAGCGTCGTTCTGGAGTCGTCCTTCAATCTCTCCCTCTGGCTTCGATCGGCGTCGTTCTGGAGTCGTCCTTCAATCTCTCTCTCTGGTGACGGGCTTCGATCGGCGTCGTTCTGAAGACGTCCTTCGGGCTTTGGTTGGGACGTCGATCTGAAAGCGTCCTTCGGGCTTTGGGCAGTGTTTGGTTTTGGCGTCGTCTGACTGGCTTCGGCGTCGTTGCAGGCGTCAGGGAAGCGACGCCCCCCTTCTCTATCTTCTTTAGCCCTCCATCCTTATGTAGTCCACGCTTGGCAAAAACAAATCACCAAAATAAGGCGCACACTGGTAACTCTATCTGCAATTCGTATTCTGCGATACGTAAAGAAACAAAGTCCACGGACACAAAACAATGATCACGCGAGAGTGTAGCGCGGAGATGCTCTCTCTGTGAAATCCGGGTAAAAACTGTGTCCGGGATGGTAGCACCGTATATTTATAAGAGAATCAAATTCGTCCGTTGAAACCCACGCTCAGGTAGCTTGGCTTCGCTTTTGGAGGAGATGCGAATGACCTGTGTCCATTGTCTTGAAACTCGGTCACCGAGGCGTCTTCGATCCTTGCAGGCTTGAGCTCCAGCTGGTTTTCCTGGTCATCCGTGAACATGGGTTAGCCCGCCCGCTGCGACTCAAGCCTGGTAGCGACGAAAATAATCTTTCCTTATCTCCGCGTTGGTGCAAATATGTCATGTTCCAAGCGGCGGCTGTCACTCAAGAAAAACCCTTCTCCCAACTCCCGACGTCTGGCTCGGACACAAGTTTATTCACAAAATAAGATCAAACCTCACACTTTCATGTTTGTGCGTAAAATGAATCAATAAACAAAAAATAATTTTTATCGAACTGCGTTTTACATGTCACTAGATACCGTGACATCTCGCCCTCCTTCCGATCAAAAAATTCTGTAGGCGAATAAAATTTTTCACTACTCAGGGGCATGAAATTTTGACTACAAATTTTTTAACACCCTGTACAAGAAAAGTCAACCAGTTCGATAACACAACACACATGATATAAATGATACCTCCAATTTACATAATAAATATACATTTTATACACTCTGGGTATGGCGCAATGTTATTTTATACTTCTAAAATGGCGCGATGTCGCTTAACCATGTTTCGCCATCCCATTCCTCCCTTCGGCGCTGACGACCTGACGGCCCCGGCTGTGGAGATGTGTTGCTGGGATTCGGCCCGTTCGCGTTTCGCGTCGGGCTCCTTTGAACCCTTGGCGGGCTGCGTCTTGCGTTCTCGTTGTCCGAACGCGGGCTCTCCGGTCTACTGTCGGGGTGACGTTGATAATAACCATTGTTCACTCGCCCGTTGTAAAAGTTCCTGTCGCCGCTGTTGCCATGGTGACCCGGCGAACTGCGAGTCTGACCACCTCGACGTCTCTGTCCCCGATACTGGCGTCTCTGTCGTGGCGAAGGCGGACCATCTCGAAGCTGGCGAACTTCGGCTCCTGGAGCGCGTTGTTGCCCATCGTACCTCCTCTGGACGAAATGGACGCGTGGGTGCTTGTTTCCCCGGTTTCCTTCATCCTCCGGTCGCCTCCTTTTGGTCCATCTTTCACACCGCGTCCTCTCGCGTTCCTCTTCGCACTGGTTTAGGTTCTCGAGCGTGAGCGACATGGCTTCTGCGTCGAAAACGCACGCCCCGTTGAGATGCCGTCTTATCTCTTGCGGGTAATGATAAATTAGGGCCGCAATTATCTCCGACGTGGTCATCTGTGGCTGGAGAGCCTGGAACTCATTGAACTTACGCCAGAAATATTGTGCAAAAGTAAGTCCCCCGTTCCTGTCGTACCTCTCGTTCCTCAGTTGGATAAGCATCCTTTCCACTTGCATGGGACGCTGAAAGTGTGTCAAGAACGCTTCCCTAAACGCCGAGTATGAATGAAAGTGTATTTCATTCCGATCTAGCCAGTTCTTTGCCCGATCTTGCATTAGGCCTTTAAGTACGAGTAATCGCTCCCCATCCGCAAGTCCTAACTCCCGGGCTGTTGCTTCGAATTCCTCGATGAAGGCAGACGGCAATATCCTGTCGGCCCCGGAGAACTTCTTGAAATGTTTCTTATATTCCGGCGGGAACAGAGCCCTCCTCGCCGGTGCTGGTTCAGACCGTATATCTTCCCTGTTTGAAGTTTGGGCTTCGAACTGTCGCGGCGATGGAAGATGTAGTCCAGGTTCCACTTCGCTTCCCCCGTTGACAAGCGTAGTCGGTCTTGCGTCACTCGCGCGCCTTGAAGACGAGGGGACCGCAGCTGGCTGTGATGACGTCAACGCTGCCGGCTCTAGCGATGATCCCGGAACGTCGGCTACGTTTAGTCGTTCCAGTTTGTCCTCTATTTCCTTTATTTTTTCGGAATTCCCTTCCGCTAGACTCGCTGCTCGCCGTACCTGTCGCTCGAGGGCATCGTTGCTCCGATTACAGGCTGACTCCAGCTGTGCACATTGTTGGCCGATGTGTTGCAAAGCTCCTTCCTGCTCACTTACGCTCTGCGCCAGTGTTGCCACCTTGGCTTCCTGTTCATCGATGCGAGCGTCGGTCCTGGCGATCCTGGATTCGATTCGAGCCTCGGATTCTTGGATCGTCTGAAGGAGTCGTTGCGTTATTTCTTCTCCGGAGGCGCGAACCGTCCCTTGGAGGCGTTCTTCCATCCCTCGTACATCGGTCTGCATCCCTTGCACCTCAGCTTGCAATCCCTGGATATTGGTTTGGACTCTGGTTTCCAATCCCTGGATGTTGGCTTGCATGTTGACTTGCATCTCTTGGAGCATCTGGAGAACCAGCTGGAATTGGTTGGCAACACTGCCACTTCCTACGTCATCTTGTTCCTTGCTGTGGTCGCTGTCCGCACGTGACGTACCCCCCTGGGCACTTGGTATCTCCCTTTCCATTTCCAACGGGCCCTTGCACTGGGGACAAACCGGTCTGGCTCCCTCCCCTTCGATTTCGGAGTCAGAAAATTGCTGTCCACAAGCCTCGCAAACCATCATGACGTCACTCTTGTTCAAACAGTCTATACGGCGATTTCTTAATCTCATGAAGGCCTTTCCTTAATTATCTGCTCAATCTTCTGTCGCACTTTGGAACAGTTACGCAAACTTACGCGAGCTCACACAATATATGAATTACAAATCGGTACATAAAAAGAAAAAGGAGGTCCGTCGGGAACCCCTTATCCCGCAACTCAGCCTGATGCCATAAATTACGCCAACAACCAAAAAAGTACACAAAAAGTACATAAAAAATGCCCTATGCAGCTGCCCTTGCTGCTTTCGCCGAAAAAAAATATCTGCCCTATTGTTACCAATTACGCCCAATAACGTGTCCTTACACGTGAACCTACGACAAATACATGAAAATAACCCTCGAAATACAAAGCAAAAACACAAAAATAACCAGGAACCTAACACAAGAATTTTATGCGTGACGTATACAACAATGAAATTTCTACCGCTCTCGCAACCTGGCTTTCCTGGAAAGACATGACAAAAGTTGCCGTCCCATGTTCGCGGCGCCAAATGTAACGAGTGCACTCACGGTCCCCGAAATGACGTGTCAATCATACCCCGGCACGGGGCCAAACGTCGTTATGTGTACGGAAAACCTGGACCGAGAGTCACGACCGGTCTTCCGTACACATAACGACGTTTGGCCCCGTGCCGGGGTATGATTGACACGTCATTTCGGGGACCGTGAGTGCACTCGTTACAACCATCCCAGAAATGTGACTGATACATTGTATGTTGAATTATGGCAGAAATTTACGAACCATTATACGTTATTTTTATAATGTTTAATGCTGTATTTGTCAAATATGAAACTGTTGCACCATTTCCATTAGTGCCTTTTTTTAACACACTGTATACACACCTTGCATTTGTATTGTTTCTCATTTTACGTTGCTTTTTGCCTTTTAAGCTAATCACGACGATGAGGTTGAATGATGATTGTAGATGAAATTGAGGAAGGGCACTCACAAGAAACATCTTTGTCCACGCTAGGACTCGAACCTGCAATCTGGGACAATCGTGATTCGTGAGTCCAACACTCAGATAAATGCAGCTGATAAGTACTTTGGTGAGCAAAGATTTTAAATCTAGTTTCTTCATTATTTAGAGGAAAAGGTCTAAATATGGGCCCCCCTTTTATGTTGTTATTTTCGGAGGAAAAAAATAATATATCAAGCACCTGCCTTTAAAATACATATCTATGAAATATATACTTAAATGTAATAGCATGCTAAAGTATAGAAGGTCTCCATTTTTTAAAAAAAAAATGCAATTTCCAAAGAATCGTAAAATGATGTATTTCAAAGTTGTGGTCTAAAAATGGGCTACTAGTGGCAATATCACAAAAGGCAATTACAATTTTAAAAAACAATCATTTATCGCTAAAACATTATAAAATTCATATTTATGAATAATGTGTTGTTTTGAAAATCACGCGGAATGGGAAAAATCGAAATTAAGAAAAACATCCAGATATTTGTTGGAAATGTGATCTCAGCATTATACCTCATGTCATAGTCCATATTTAGAACATCACGCTATTTTTCTTCTTCAATTTATTTTAGCGCTCTGTGGTACATATTTCACAAACAAATCATGGCATTATAAAAGCCCACATTTGTTTTATGTACCGCTAATATCACAACCTATACAAAGCAGATGAGAATTCAGAAAACGCTGAGTTAAAACATACCTGCAAAAAGTTTTCGGAGGTCGAAATTCTATAACAGCGTCCAAGGCCGAAACTAACCACCACTTTCTCTTGCGAATTGGCGCCGCAACCTTTGTCCTTGACAGATAACCAGTTCCCTTAGCTTCTGCCAGGCTGCAGCACCCGGGAGCGCTGATAACTCCAAACCCCATATTTAAACCTTCGCCCATATTTATACCTTCTCCTCTACTTGTACTGCATGAACACCTGTTCAAGCCCATAACACCTTAATTACATTGCGTTTTTCGTTTAAAATCGCTGTTCTACCACTTGGTAGATGGACGATGGATGAAGCATTGAAAACATTCCTTTTCCAGTTCGGTCAGTATTTTATACAAGGTTTAACCTTTAGCTAGTGGACATGTGTTGCAGTCTAGAGAATGCCTTCAATGATTGTTGGAATGTTAGTGGAAATAATGGTTTAATATCATTTTACCATCTGTTTTGAGCTACGGTGGTGCTATCAGTAGGGCATCTGACTGCTACGAGGAAGACCCGTGGTGAGTGATTTCAAGTTCGAATGTTTTAAGTGATGCCCCTGAATAGAGCGGCTCTGGAGTTCACACAGCGTCTAATAAATGGGTTACTTGGGGGAGAGGAGGTAAAGGCGGCCGGAGCGTGGTGCTGACCAGTCACATCCACTGCAGAGGACAGCTAAACCTTATTGCATATACTGTAATTATGTCTCGAGCGCAGAGGAGCTCTCTTGAAACGTAGAGATAAAATATGTTGGTGGGGACCCCCCGCCCATCATTTGGTTCAATGTTCATAAAAAAAAGAACGTCAAAGACAGTAAAATAAGGCAAAGTGAGGACTAACTACTAAAATAAGAATACGTAACCCCCCCTTTCCAAGCTACTGAGCAGATAAGAAGACAAACAAGGGATAATGTCCAAGCGTTTCAATGTCTTTGCAATAAGTATATTCAGTGGTAGATGAGAGAAATATGTGATTGGGAGTGGATCCCACTTTAAACTGTAGGTCCAGTCCCGATTAGCCTTACTGTGCATAAAGTGGACTTAAAACACCAAATCAATGAATCAATGTGATTGGGAGATTTTTCTTTGGTACTTAGAGATTATTTTACGCCTGCGTTGGCAACATTATTACAATTGAAGCTGACTTTAGCAAGCAGTAACTAATCAGTGACGTGTCGGTCCGAAGCGTTTCTACAGACTAAAGTACCTGTAGCTTTTCTGTGTCGTTTCCGTCTCCAGCTATTTTTGTGACACTTTGGTTATTTTTTGTGTTTGTGTACAGATACTAGAACATCTGGTGCCAAGTGAAGTGTATCAGCAACAAATTCATTTTCGTGTTGTGTTGATAATTGTTTTGTTTTTACTAGTGACGGCGTAACAAGTTGGCTTCGTTCTTCTCAGTCATGTCTCACGTAAACATGCTACGAAGCATCTCGTCCCATCTGACAGACACTGTCTTACTCGACATTTTAAAGACAGAAACAGAAAGTGATGACGTCACGCTATCTGACGTAACCTTCGCCAAGGGATCACGAGAGGGCGACAGCTACAGTTCAGGGGCCAATAAACTTACATTGATAGCTTCTAACCGGAAGCAAGAACGGATTTCCCTGCCTTTATTCGTGAAATGCCTGCCGCAAAACATTGCTCGCAGGAAGTCGTGCAGATCCGTGGACTTTTTCAGGAACGAAATAACCTTTTTCGATGCGTTTGTTCCCAAGGTTATGGAGTTCCAGGAGAAGAGAAAGGTGGCAAATCCATTTGAGGCTTTCCCGAAGTGCTACGCCAATCACTGTGATGGCGAAAACGACTTTCTTCTGTTTGAAGATTTATGTGATGAAGGTTACGTAGTTGCCGAAAGGAAAGAAGGTCTGGATTACGAACGTTGTGAACTTACCGTCAAAGAATATGGCAGACTTCATGCACTCTCTTTAGCGATGAAAGACCAGGAGCCTGATGCATTCTGGGAAATTGTTAACTCCTTCGGTGAGGTTCTCTTTCACGATAAGTTCAAGGACTGGTACGGTGGGATTCAGGGCATGTTTTGCAAGGCAACTTTTGATGCTGTAAGTTCAGTTTACCCAGGCAGCATTTACGTCAGCAAATTCAAACAGTTCACCACTGATCTGTTTGATCGGCTGATCGCCCTTGCACTCCCGGAAGAACCGCTGGCGGTCATCAACCACGGCGATGTGTGGGCGCCAAATTTAATGTACAAGTACGCTGAAGGCGGCCATCTTGTCGGCGTCAAAATTATAGATTACCAATGTGCAAGGTATTCGTCGCCAATTTTGGACCTAATGCTTTTCATCTGTTCTTGCACCACGCAGGAGACAAGGGAGCATAAGTTCGAAAGCCTTCTTCAAGAGTATCACAAGAGTCTGACTGAATTCTTGAAAGAACTAGGTTCGAATCCTGATATATTCACTTACCAAATGCTGGAGACTGAACTGAAAAAGTATGGTGCTTTTGGTCTCGGTATGGGAATAGACGCTGTGACTGTATCCCTGTGCGATTCGGAAGATGTTCCAGATTTTGACCTTCTGGAAGGGAAGGATGCAGTTCCAATGTCGCAACTGTTAGTTCTAAAGCCGATAACAGCAAAGGAGGACAAGCAGAAATTGGCAGACATCGTTAAATTTTCTGTTGATTCCGGATATGTCTAGACGATTCTTCAAGTTTTGTGCTGTACTTTTGGGCCTATCTTATTATCATTTGGTGACGTCTTCATCTTGATTCATATGCTCAGTGTCGTATTTGAAGAATTTGCAGTGGAGGAGAGGGTGACAAATTAGCAACCAGAGGGGTGAATTAACCTCATCCCCTTTTCAAATACCATCTTTCATATGCTGTAGCGATATACCAGGCACGTATTTAGAAATTTATTTCTGGGGGTCCGATTGATTGATTGATTTGCTGTTTTAAGTCCTCTTTATGCTAATCGGGACTGGACCTACAGCTTAAAGTGGGATCCGAGCCACTATGTGCCTCCACTCTGGGGGGCCCGAACCAAGTGTCTTAGATATAATAATAATAAATAATATAAACGTTTAAATTAACATAATTATATTATAATTATATTAATTATAATAATAATAATAACTAATAAATGTTAAATAAATATTGTATTGCTATTATTACATTAATATGCGAAAAACTGTGTAAGAATAGAGATATGAAACCATGTATTCATTATCTAGAGTGTAGTGAAGATCGCTAAAATTTAAGCAACTGCGCTGGTAAGGAAATCAGTGCTAAATAGATAAAGAATTGAATATTTATTAAATAGCAAGAAATAATGTTTGATCCAGTTGACGAAAATTAAAGTTTCAGATTAATATGTTTGGTATTGTCACTCAAATTTCGGCGGGAATAAATAACCCTCGATTACACAGCAAATGCTAAACAATTATATTTTCATTGTTTTATATTAGTACTTGGTAAGTCCTTGCGGGGGGGGGGGGCGGAACCTTGGGCTGACAGTGCGGTAGGATAGTTTAGTGTCAAGCGTCTCCCAATAAACAAATTATGTTTTTGTTATGCAACAAAAGATTCATTGTACTACGTTAGTTTTTGTTTATACACACAGACACAGATCAAATTAATATTAAATAAATTAATTATAAAAAACTAAATATTTACTTCCTTCAAATAAATTGAAGCAAATAACCATCGATTATACAACAAATGTTAAACAACGCATATTTTCATTATTTAATTTTTGTACTTGCTAATTATTTCTGGAGGGGGGGCGGACCCCTGCCCCCATAAATACGTCTTTGCCATATACCTACTTGCATGAGGTATAGTGGCTCTTATGTGTATATATATATGTGTAGAGTCACCGGCAATGAAAATGGGACACCTACATCCATAAAAACTCGTTGTGTGTATTGCCTAACTCTACTGCGATGAGTGGATTTTAATAGCAAAATTTTCAATGGCAACTTCTACCGCCGCCGTATAGTTAGGCAGCACACACAACACCTTGCAGGGAAGGGAGTATTTCAGTATACAATAGGTGTTCTATTTTTATTGCTGCTGACTGTACATTTAATGAATTGTCTGTTTTATTTTGTACATTCGTTTGTGAATTTGAGAGACCCTCCAAATTCGAAGGACTTCGAGCTCAAAAAGAAGAAAAAAAACTGTTTCCCCTCTTGAACAAATATTTGCTCACAATCAGTGTGCGAATTAAAGGGGGGGGATGTTGGGTATTTCCCCCGCACAGTGGTCACCATCACCAAAGTTTT
The DNA here is from genome assembly GCF_977018435.1 of Lepisma saccharinum. Taxonomy (NCBI): domain Eukaryota; kingdom Metazoa; phylum Arthropoda; class Insecta; order Zygentoma; family Lepismatidae; genus Lepisma; species Lepisma saccharinum. The sequence continues at coordinate 70,378,257 of NC_139237.1, forward strand.
GGTTTTTGTAAATAAATATTTTCTCTCTGTAAAGTCGCCCATAATGAACATACGTTTATAAAACAATGCAGAGATAATACATATCTATACATCCTTAATCGATACATAGGTATATGTATTTAGTTATATATTAAGATGGAATAAGGCACAGGAAATGCCTTGGGAACTGACAAACATTCGACTGACATCTTATATTTGATCGATTGACACATAGCAACATATTAGACACAAACACAACGTTGAACTCATCGTTGCCAAGAGAAGCAAATGTTTTCAGGTAACAGAAGTTGAAGAATAGACTATTGGTCAGGGTTGCCGCATCTATTGATTTTATCGAGATTGGAAATAATCTGTTTGCAAGTTGCGAAAATGTGCAGTGCTCTTATTTCCACATACTGGACTTCATTTAACATGAATAAATTATAAAGTTATTTTCATAGAAAAAAGGAAAAACTTCATTGACAAGCATGGTTATTTTCCCTATTGTGTTTCAACAATCAAAAGATAAAACTATACGGGAAAATGTAATACACCAATTAGTGATTTGCACAAGTTGTTCGTGCTAATTAAAATATACCATTATACAATTTTGTAATTTGTAATGTCTACTTTCAAGAATTTCACATTGTCTCGCACTGTTAGATTATCATCTGCACATTCGGGCTTTGCCAATAGCGTGATAGCGTGGTGGTAACGATGTCGCCGTGTAATCAAGGGGTACCGAGTTGGATCCCAGACGAGGTAGATCTACATTACACAATGGTTGGGATTTAAACCATAGCTTAAAGTAGCCTTCAAACGTACCTTGACAAAATTTTATGATTTTTTGCACTCGATTTGAAACTAACTTGTATTTTTCGAAACTTTTCTGGCTACACTGGATCTGACTGTATTTTTTTTTTAAAAAAAACAAACGCCTTTAAGCATTACCAATACAGGCAGCAAATATAAAGGATTTGTGTAGTGGCCACTGGATTTCTCAAGTCTCTTGAAACGTAAGTAAAGTTATATTCAATTAAATAGTTTCATCTGAAGCACACACACGTTTCTACCATTGTAATCTTCAATAGTGTAGACTAACTTACTAACTATTGATCTCTTGCATCGGCATTTGTTTTGCGTTATTGTTACCTTTTCTATTTTCCGCCAATGATGAGGATGCAACAGGGATGTAGAGGTAAGGCTCCATACATTTTGGATCTTAGTCATAGACTGTTGTGTGGTCCGTAGCTTGCTCCAGAAGTTAATATGCTCAATTATTGATTTGATTTGGATCCGAAATAATCTTCTAACATGGGATTTATTCTCGATCCACTGCAAGAACGATATTAATTTATACCAAATATGTGACTTGTGAGAAATAGTTCCTTTTCTGTGTGTTAGTTCTGGTGTTATTTGGCTCATGAATATATTGATTGATTAGAATCAATGAATGTATTGGTTGTAGTGTAGCTGTATAGCTGATAATACCTAGGTACAAAGTTTTACAGTTTCAGTATAGCAGCTACATTGAGTGGTAAGAGTTTACTATATGCACTATATTCTTGCGGCAAGGTTCCTGCGCAAACCATTCCAACAACCAATAGGATTTTTCAGATGTTATTTTTTTTTTTACAATGACTTCGTTCTTCCAGCTGACATACAATAGTTCCTCTACCCTCATGAGCAACACTATCACCTCTCGTGGGCATTGGTCCTGGATTCGATACTCGTGGCTTCCTCAAGAATACCAAATCGCCAGTAATCTGAGCAAGAGTGCCCATTTAACCTGTGGGGCTAATGGCACGTACTCCCCCATCCCTAGATCACATCATAATCCCATAAAGCATATAATTACGACAGCGTGTGTACTCAGGCCCGTACCCAGGATTTTTTTGAGGGGGGTGCATATTAAATATATGTCATTTATTAAATAATAAATTTATATATATATTTATATTTATAAAAAAATTAATTTGCTACATTTATAAACTAGCAAATTAATTCCTTTAAGGACTGTTCAAAATGTCAAGAAATTAGAAATGTTTTTAATAAGTGATGGATATTATTTAATTATTGCTTTTTATTAAAAATGATAATACAATTTTCATACTTTTATTGTGTTATGTTTTTGAAATGGTGTAAATCTATTAATGGTCTCTCGAAAGGAAATATTTCCTTACCAGAATTGTAGTTAGATATTTCAGCGTCCAGGACAAGAATGATTTTCTCACCCCCTGCACCAAATTTGCATCCCCCCCTACCTAGATGTAGCTGGTATACTTAGACATTGTAGAAATTTTATGTAATTACTCTTTTCCGCTGAATCCGATGAAAAGAAAACTTAGCACTCAAGAAATGTGGCTAATAAGAGAACAGTCAGTTGTGCATCCCACACTATCTTCATTGAAGCAGTGTGTGTTATTGTTCACATCTTCAAAATCGATTGCAAATTAAAGATAACTAGGTGAAGGGACAACAAATGAGAAACTTTAAGAAGACATTAGTTTCCTATTAAATTAACATGTAAGTGATATGTTTTATTCCTGACGAAAGCAGGTGAGATATGGAGTATAAATGAATGACAGGTCGGTCTAATTTCTATGTTCCTAAGGTTATAATCACAACCACCTTCGCAACTACGGCTCCATTTTCTACTAGTCCAATTTGATATAATTTTAAAATCTTATATATGACTGTAGAAGTACGTTTTTACCCCATACTGTTACCAGCCCTAAAGAGAAAGACAGAGAGAACAAGAAATGTATGCAACATTCATACACAGGCTGACGTCATTCTTCGTCATTCATTCTTTGTATGTGTTTATGATGTTATTCCTAGTAAAGTATGTTTGAAGTCCAAACTAATTGCTTATCTTTGTTGTTATAACACAAACTCTTGCCTTCGGAAAATTTTAATGGGGGAAAAATTTTAATAGAACACGATCGTTGGTGGGAAGGTGGGAAATCTCCCTTTCGCTATGGGAATTAGAACCCTGGATGTGACCACCAATGCTATGGAATTGAAGACCCCGGTGCACTTTTTGGTCAAAATTGTTTTTTTGCTGTAATCTATCATGAAAAAATGCTCTATCTGCTGGTGCAAGAATCAGACAGCTCCACAGATGTGTTGCGTAGTTGGAATGGAAAATGAGTTGTCTGGCGTGTGTTAAGTGTTTCTGCCGGCGCATGATCCCAGACAGCTCCTGGAGCAGTCTGGTTCTTGCAGCGGCTATACTTCAGTGTTCGGCCACTCGGCGACCGCACACTTCAATATGTATGTTACTGTTGCTTCTAGCTATAGTACGTGAATACCCCTTACTTTTGCGATATTCCATTATTTTATTCAGTTTTTCGTGTCTCCTGAAAAGTTTTATAAATTGGAGCTGTCTGGTTCTTGCACCGGGATCTTCAATTATCCTTATCAGACCATATCTGAATGTGAATTAACCACAAAAAGAGGACATTTTCTCATCAAGACTGCAGTTCGAAAAAAGTCCAAACAGCGAGAAAATATGGTGAACTGTCCCGACCAAATTGGAACATTTAGTAGCTTCGCATAAATGGTTATAAAACTAAAATTACTAAATATAGTAGACTGCAGACTTCTGAAGTCCACCTCTCTACAGAGACGACCCATTCATTTATACAAGAAGAACATCTAAATTCTTGCAAAATCTTAAAATAAAATGATCCATGTTATTTTTGTAGGTTTGCATCAAAATATTTCATGGCTCGAGGGGGTGGGGGCATGGCCTCCCTTGCCCCCCTGGGTAAGGACCTGTGTGTACTACTACCCTATTACAGAGAGTCACATATTTTTTATGGAACACTTTACTCCATATGTTCACCACCCTTCAATTCTTCGTGTTGTTCATCTAACGGATTAAATATGGTGCATCTAGTAGCTTGGAACCAGCTAAAGTAAATTAATTACCAAGAAACTATATTTTAATTCCTCATCCTCCTGCTTGCTTCATTGATTTCGTTTATTGTACTTCCCTTTTCGGCCACATTTGGCTAATTGCGAAGATTGAGATGAGTGATGATATGATGAAATTGATGAATGGACACTCACAAACACCCATGCCCAGGCCGGGATTCGAACCCGGGATCCCTGGCGTCATAGCTAAATGTGCTAACCACTCCGTCACGGGGGCTGGCTCCCGTCCCATCCCCCTGCTTCATCGTACATATTTCAGCATGGTGCCAAGATGTAAACTTTTTTTACAATATATATATATATATATATATATATATATATATATATATATATCGAGAGAGAGAGAATTTTTTTAAATATTATTTTAAGGAAAAATCACCCAGTCCAAAATTGTGATGCCCTCCTGTAGGTACCCTTGATATTAAGCTCATTAAAAGAAAATAATAAATTATTTTCATGGTGTCTAGGCACAGAATTATTCCACATGCACCGACTTTTTTTTTTCAGATATGAGTTTGCAACACTTTGACTACTACGAATTGAATCAATTGGCCAGCATGAATCCACCACGTTATTACAGTCAAGGTCGGGCACTCGTGGAACATACGTGTAATTTCCTCGTTGTTGAAATCGTGATTAGTAGTTAGAATCTCGGAGCAAGGTGCAAGTGCTACATATTTTACGTATCAGCGAGAACGTCGAAATAAGCCGACCGTATAAATAAAACCAGCTACCGCGTTTCGTGTTGTTTCTCATTTCGTAACGAGCAAGGACGCATACAGTTCGTCGTTACGGAACAGCTGATTCGTGTGCAGCAGCAGACAAAAGAATGACGACCGTGAAAAGCCTGAGGGAGATTTCGAAGCATTTCACCGAAGAGCTTCTGCTCGATATTCTGCATAGAGAGGTAGGAAGTGACGTCACGTTGACTGGGATTTCGTTCTCGGAGGGTTCTGGAAAAGGTGACAACTTCATGGCGGGAGTCCACAGAGTTACGGTGTCTGCAAGTGGTGCCAACCAACAACAGGTCTCACTGCCCCTGATAGTGAAATGCCTGCCTCCGAACATAGGACGCAGGAAAACCTTCAAAATGCCCATGTTCTTTCGGAACGAAACGGCCTTCTACAACCATGTCGCGCCGAAACTGTTGAAATTTCAGGAGGCTAGGAAGGTGAAGAACCCCTTCGTTGCGCTCCCCAAGTGCTACGCTGCTTTCTGCGACGGCGAGAATGACTTCATCGTGCTTCAAGATTTGTGTCGTGACGGGTACAAAATTCTTGACAAGAGTAAAGGCATAGACTACAACCACTGTGAACTTTCTCTGAAGGAACTAGGAAGATACCATGCGCTGTCTTTAGCTATGAAGGATCAAGATCCAGAAACTCTGAAGGAAATTGCTGGAGCGGTTGAAGAGTGCTATTACTTCGAAGGAAACAGAGAATGGTACAAGGGCATGCTGGAAATATTCTGTTCCATGACCCTTGATGCTGTCAACGCCATCTATCCGGACAGTGAATATGTGAGCAAGTTTAAACAGTTTACCGTTAATTTGTACGATCGTATGATGAGTTATGTTTTACCTAAGGAACCATTCGCCGTAATGAACCATGGTGATGCATGGCCACCAAATTACTTGTTCAAATACAAACCTGATGGACAGCTTGACAGTGCGAAAATTATCGACTTCCAACTTGCACGGTATTCATCACCTATTCTGGACCTTATTTTTTACGTATCCACATGCACCACAAGAGAGCTGAGAGAGTCCAAGCTTGAAGACCTTCTGAGAGCTTACCACACCAGCTTAACGGAATTTCTGAAGGAACTCGGTTCGAATCCCGACATGTTTACCTACGAAATGTTTGAAAAGGAATTTCGTGAGTATGGAGCTTACGGGTTGGGAATGGCAATAGAAGCTGTTCCTTTTGCAATGTGTGATTCGGAAGATGCACCCGACGTTGACCTTCTCAAAGGAGACGAAGCAGTGCCTCTGACCCAGATATGGATTCTGAAACCTCTCAAACGGAAGGAAGACAAGCAAAGGTTGGCAGATGTTGTAAAGTTTGCAGTGGACTGGGGGTTTATCTAACGTGTTGCTCAGGATATGTACTATTATGCTATTTCCACATATCTTGTGCAACTGATAGTAGTGAAGTGTGTGAATACATGAATGCAATCAGAAGCAGTGTGAGAATACAATGTGTGTCCTGTTTGGGTGTGGTCTTTATAGACAAATGGAAGTGTCAATAGTGTTACTATGTTCAGTGTGGTGCTGTGATGAATAAGGTTTGACTGGTGTTGGTTTGTGAAACGTTTCTGCACAACAATTGGTAGTTCCTCAAACAAACTCAAAGGGATTGCTAATTTCCACACGTTTGTTCAAATTTAAAGTATGTATTAAGATATGGTTACAATTATAAGTGGCAGGTGTGTGTTACTGTATTTTAGTGGGCTCAAATGCAGAAGTGTATTGAGCCCCCCTGGTATAAGGGGGCGGTTAGGCGTATTAGAATGCTATTGCATCATTCATGATAATAATTGACTGTTTCAAATATTTTATGTGCTTTTGGGACTATGGCGCTACATTGCTTCTCAAATGAAACCACATTTAACATTTCCATGTCTTTTTGTACCGCTAAGGGTATTCAATAATTGAATAACATAATCTAGCAATTCAGTTTGTGACATAGGTGGAAACAGAAAATTGGGGGAATACAGTATGAGCTGTAAGCATACACACACACACACACACACACACACACACACACACACACACACACACACACACACACACACACACACGCACTCACACCATCACACATATAGTGGGAGTGAGAGTCTCGGTGTTTGTGTGTACGCTCATAGGGTGGATGTGTATACAAGATGTCACCCTGTATACTCATTCACAGGGTGTTGAGAACATGTTTTCTCAGTGACGTCTTCCTCATTTTGGACCTCCTGATGGTATAGTGGCAACAACTGACACCCCTTGTAATCAAGAGGCATCGCGTTCGATACCCGGCGGAAGAACATTGCATAGTGGTTCAGATCGCACTTCAAACTATATTAGTCTATTATAAGCATGTATTCATTATCTAGCGTGTAGTGAAGATCGCTAAAATTTAAGCAACTGCGCTGGTAAGGAAATCAGTGCCAAATAGATAAAGAATTGAATATTTATTAAATAGCAAGAAATAATGTTAGATCCAGTTAACGAAAATTAAAGATCAGATTAATATCTTTGGCATTGTCATTCAAAGTTCGGCGGGAGTAAATAACCCTCGATTATACAGCAAATGCTAAACAAGTATATTTTCATTGTATAATGTTACTACTTGGTAATTTTTTTTGGGGGGGAGGGTCCGGAACCTTGGGCTTCGCCCCTAAATACGTCCTTGACAGTGTGGTAGGATAGTTTAATGTCGAGCGTCTCTCAATAAAATAATTATGTTGTTGTTATGCAACAAAAGATTCATTGTACTAATTTAGTTTTTGTTTATACACACAGATCAAATTAATGTTAAATAAAATAATTATAAAAAATAAATATTTACTTCCTTCAAATAAATTGAAGCAAATAACCCTCGATTATACAACAAATACTAAACAACACATATTTTAATTTTAATTGTTGTACTTGGTTAGTCTTTCGGGGGAGTCTGGGCCCACTGGAACCCCCCTAAATACGTCCTTGCGATATACCTACTTGTATGAAGTATAGTGGCTCTTATGTGTATATGTGTACAGTCACTGGCAATAAAAATGGAACATCTATATCCTGAAATACTCGCTTCCCTGCAAGGCGTTACATGTGTTGCCCAACTCTGCAAAGATAAACGGATTTTAATAGGAAATTTTCAATGGCAACATCTACCACCACCGTATAGTTAGGCAGCACACACAACACCTTCCAGGGAGGTGAGTATATCAGGGTATAGATGTTCCATACATTCAATGAATTGTCTGTTTTCTTTTGTACAGTCACGGACACTTCTGGGTTATAATGATTTCATTGAAAGTAAATGGGATCGTTACAACCCAGAAGTGTTCGTGACTGTACATTCGTTTGTGAGTTAGAGGGCCAAAAAATTCACAGGACTTCGAGCTCAAAAAGAAAAAAAAATGTTTCCCCTCTTGAACAAATGTTTGGTCACCATCAGTGTGTGAATTAACGGGGGGAGAGGGGGATGCCCAGTATTTCCAGTTGTCACTATCACTAAAGTTTTGGTTTTTGTAAATAAAAAAATTCTCTCTATAAAGTCGCCCATAATGGATACACGTTTATAAAACAATACACAGATAATACATATCTATACACCCTTAATAGATACATAGGTATCAGTGGCGGCTCGTAGGGTCTGCAAGGTGTAGGGCACATTCAAAATATAGGTTACATCTTAGAACTAATGGAAGTCATACCAGCGGCATTTAATATATATCAAATTAAAAATATGTAATACTTTAGAAAAAATTACCTTTTTATTCCATTTCTTGTATATCACGAGAAAAAAGGGGGGAATTAGCTATATTTTTTTGTTATGTTCTACTCATGTGCGGATTTTGAGCTTTTGCTTTGGGAGGGCCAGACTCTGGGAGAAGCATATGATGTACGTGAGGGTTGTTGAATATCCCCTAGCTTATAAGGGGTCCGGAGACCTTCCCCCGGAAATTAAAAAAAACAACAACTTAAAAACACTGAGTTCTAGGCCTTTTAGATTTGAAAATGTTAAATTTCCTCGCTTAAGTAAACAAATATTAATTAGTATATTGGTTGTCAGTTTTAAAAGAAGCAAAACAGTACGATTATTGCATTTTGCATTTCATTAAATGTTTATTGATACAATACTCGTATTACTCACATCAATCAAATCGTCCAAGACCCGCCATTGCGGCGCAATTACCGCACATGCCATCGTACCAAACGTCAAGTTTGCGGTATGGCTTCATAACAAAAATGCAGTAACTGAACTTAATCATGTGTTATTTTTTTTGGTCTTTTTTTAACAGTGACGTGCGGTGATGTCGACACTTGGGGTAGCAATCAGTGGCGTGCCCAAGGGAGATTGGTGCGGGTCATAATCCCCCTCCCCCTCCTTTAGGGTCCAGTATTCCTAAAAATAGAACGTCGAAGAAAGGAAAGGATTGCAAAATGAGGAAGGACCACTGAAAAGAAGCACGTGTTAATCCCACCCACTTTCGAAAATCCAAAACAAGTTGATTTGACTATTAAGCCAGAGAACCCGGGTTCGAACCACGACCTGGGCATGGGTGTTATTTGTGTTTGTCCCTTCATCAATGTTATCGTATCATCTTGACGATTAGCCAAAATTGTAGGAAAAGCGAAGAAAAACAAACCAAATGAAACAATCAATCAATTATTTGATTTATGCTACTTTGCGTTGCTGTCACATTTGGTTAATCGCGAAGATGGTACAATACAATTAATGAAGAGGCAAACACAAAAACACCCATGCCGAGGTCGGGGTTCGAACCCGGAACTCCTGATGTCATAGCGTGCAGTGATAACCACTCCCCCGCGGTTGGTTGATTTTGTGTTTAAGTCCACTTTATGTACATAAAAGCTAATCGGGACTGGACCCACAGTTGAAAGTGGGATCCAAACCACTATATGTGTCCACCTGGTACCGATCCGGGGCCACTTGCACTCCCCCACGGAGGTCGGCCGACAACAAAGTTGAGTGGAAAGCTCTAACTATTCGGATACTTGGGTATCGGTATTTATTCAGTGGTACCTAAATTTTAATTGGATTTTTGAAACACCATATTTGCATATGATTAACGTTTTTCCAAAAAAATTGCATTGCTTGATTTCCCTAATTTCTTCATCTCACGCTCTCGTTACTGAAGGATCCGGGCTCGAACCCTGGCCTGTGCATGAGTGTTCCTTCGTAACCACTTTTCATCCGTTTAATTTAATCAACGTTCATCGTCATGGCAGAAGTTAGGTAAAGTGATGGAAAAGCAACGCTAAAGAAAGGAAAAAGAAAATACAAATAATTTCCTCCCAGTGCATCTGCAGGGCACTGTGAAATCAGGAGTCCAGAGTTCTCTGTTTATGATTGTCCCTCGTGACTTCCATAAGTTCATTAGCTACTTATCGCGATTAAATCTATACAGCTAGAAAAAGTGATGGAAGGTGGCAAAAATTAAATATATTAGAGGGGATGAACAGGTAACAAAACACACTTTTTTGTAGTTTCTTCAACAATATTCATTTAGCTTTTTTAGTTCTGGGATACATTTTACATTCCAAATTATTTCATTATTCACTGCAGAGTACAACACATAGGAACAAGAATGCGCGCTCGTCACGGGTTCGAATCCCGACCTGAATTGTTCTTTGTGAGGTCCCTTCATCAATTTCATTATATCATCACTCATCCTCATTTTCGCGATAACCAAATGTGGCAGAAAGGTGAAGTAAAATAAACCAAATCAACAGCAACAATTAGAACGCGCGTTTTCTTACTCAAATTAATACATCCGTATGTATGACTATTTAGCTCACCCATTTCTTTTATTGGAGGCCAAATTATCAGTATATTTAAATAAAACACTACTAAAACGAGAGCGAGATATTTGTTATTTAATCATTATATATTCCATATTTGATAAAAAGAGAAAAGAAACCATAACATATTTGTCTGCACATAATACAAGTACGTTCCCATTCATATACAAATAAAACTACATCCCATATTATGCATACATATTGTACAACGTTTAAAAGGTTGTGTAAATACAGAGAACATAAGTACTGCAGAAAATTTACCCCTGAGTTCTTTAGAGGATTTACAAAGTAATTGAAGGGAAACCAATCCCCTATCTGTCCTATAGGAGATAGACTGGGGGACCTGAAAGCACTGGCTTTCAACAATTGCAGCGGGGCAAGGGAGGTAGAGGCAGAAATCTTCCCTTTCCCTTCAGGCGGTTGTCTATACCTGGATCTGGTAAGGCGGAAGAAGAGCCAGCTAGGGTGTTCAGCCTTGCCAGCTGATCACATCGAGGGGCGAGAAGAAATGTTGCATATGAACTGAGGCTTCAAGATAATAAAGATTTTGATTTGAAAATAAATTAGAGACGTGAGATTGATTGATCTATCTCTGCTAGACTAGCTACTCCTCAGTGCACGTCACTGTTTTTTAAGACTCCAGAACTCCGCCTATGGTTCTACTCTGTTTGTATCTTTGAACAATGAACACTTGATTTAGGCAAAGCTGTGGTTTTGACGGCCTAATTCTTTGTCCAACAATCGGTATTTAAAATTTGACTTTGTAATATCTCAAAGCATTGCGAACCTCGACAAGACTTCCCCACCTCTTCCAAAGTTCCTTTCCTTCGGCAACCTACGGTCAATGGATCCAGCCACCATCTAGCGGGAAACCGAAAAACAACGCCCCAAGTGTGGATCCTGGGTCTCGGCGATATTGTGACCATTCGCAATGAAAACACCCATAAACCCATTATATACTTACTTTGCATAGGGTTACCAGACGTCCGGGTTTTCCCGGACATGTCCTACGTTATAGCCTTATGTCCGGCGTCCGGGAGGAATTTGAAAAATATCATAAATGTCCTATGTTTTGAACGTCACATAATATTAATTAGGAAAATACGTACGTGTTGTTTCGTTGAACAAAGGGAAATCATGCATGCATGTTAAGAGTACAAGTCCATTGCCCAAAATGAAAATAGAAGTTTGTCTTGTTAGAGAACAAACAGGAAAACGGAAGCAACTAATAAACAAAGATTTGGGTCCACATTCTGATGTCACTGTTCAGTGCCTGAGCGGAATTTCTTTCCTTGGGGTTTATACTGATTGCACAAGGTGTTTCCCATTCTTATTCAATATTTTTTATTGTAAAGCAGGGGGTATAGAGAGCAGTTAATCAGTGTGTCGACTAGTCAAGAAACTCATGAAAGTCAAGAAGAAGTAAAGAAATCAACAAGTAGGTCAAGAAGTCAATAAAAATCAAGAAATTATACTTGTGGTCAAGAATTTTTGTTATCACAATTACTGATTTGTTGATTTAGTTTATTTTACTTCACTTTTCTGCCCCTTTGGCTAATCGCGAAGATGAGGATGAATGGTGGTAAGATAAGATGGATGAAGAAACAATCACATACACATAGGGACGACAACACAAGCTCCACAGATATGTATTTCCTTATTTGCTAATTTCCAACTTTACCTAAGTAGGGATCGAATAAATAAAGGTTAACAAAAACGAAAAGAAGGTCAAGAAAAGTCCTGAAAAAGCCAAGAATTTTGGATTTGATATTTTGATAGAAATCCTGTAATTATGCTAAAAATACCCAAGATTAAACTTCTGTAACCATTTCAAACTACGATATTTGCTGAATGTTTGTTAGCCATTACAGGTCATAATGCAAATGTTGAGAGACTACTTTCACTAAAATCAACACAATGGACTCGGGAGAGAATTTTCTTTCGTAAAGTCTGTAGAAAGTTTTGTGCTGGTCCCTATACTTTCGAAGATTGACTGTCCAGTCTCTCATCAATATATTTTGACTAAACCTCCAATTTTGAGAAAATTTTCTCTTCTGATAAGTACTACATGTAGTAGAAGTGCATTGTATTACAGTACATTTAAGAATTCGTTAAGAATTCATTTTTTTAAACTGAAAAAGTGTCATTTTTAAATGACTTTTTAACGTGTTCTGTAGAAATATGTATTATTTATTGCGAATGTTTTGTGTCCTACATTTTGACATAAAGTCCTACATTTTTGGTCAACATGTCATACATTTCCCTTATAGCGATCTGGTAACCCTAACTTTGCATCAGGCCCGTAGCCAGGAATTCTTTGTAGGGGGGCAATCTTAGAGGGGGCAATTTCTTAATATATTGTGTCGCATTGGCAGGTATAGCAGGGTACACATAGGCACTTGCCCTCTCCCCCAAAAGATATAAGTAACAGAAAAGGGATGATATCTTCAAACTGCAACGAACAATAAAAACTTCGAGTAACATCAAATAGCAATATTTCGATAATATTTTAAAGAATGGCAAAATGAGGACCGACTACTTAGAAATGTAGACATAACCCCTCCCTTTCGAAAATCCTGGGCACGGCCCTGCAAAGAATATAAAGTGTAACATAAATAAGCTAATAGGGACTGTATGTACTTGATATTTACAGGTCGATAATGTTAATAGACGATTCATATGTACCAACAGCTTTGGACCTCTCTGCAGAACTGATTAAGGAAGTCCTTTATAATTCATGCTTCATAATTATTCCCTTTAGTTTCCTGTATGCAAGATTTTTACTCACAAAGGAATCTATCGTGATTCCAACAACACCATTGTGTTGTTTTATGCAAATCGAATTACTGTAATTAAATAATAATGGCTACTTATTATTTACACTTTGATGAATTGTGTAAAAATTTGTAATACATTTTTTTGTACTTCTAAAACATTAAAACATAGTCCACCACGGACTCTATTTCCTTCAAAGGGGAGACTCTTGCATCACTGCAGACAATGTTTGCCTACTGGTTACGTTAACCATTTTCCAAAATATTGTGCGAATTGTATTATATTATACTTGAAATACATGTTTTGACACCTGACAAACAAATAGGAATCCCTTGATTGATCAATGACTTCTTGGATTACAGTGTCATCATTAATATTTGATATTAAGTTTCATAGAAATAAATTGTTTTAATAGGACGCAAATAACTTGACGGGGCGCCATGGCATTCTCTTTAACATTTTTTTTTACTCGTTTGGCTCCCAGGGCCGACTCAGCTATGGGTCTGAAGTTGGACTATAAGAATAGCACACAATGCGAGCGAAGCGACCAAGAAAAATTTACGAAATGTATTTTAATTGTATAAAATTTGAAATCGAGTGGTGGCAATTGTCCCTTGCAAGTGCCCTTGGCCGTCTGGAAGACAAATGCAAGGAACACGTAAAAACTAATTCCATCGTGAGTATCCAATTGTCCTGCTATTCTTAGATTCTCCTAGTCTTATTTTTTTTAAATCTTTACTTCCCCTAGAATGGACTTCCATCCAAGGTCGGGGGGGGGGGGGGAACGCCCCCTGTGGTTGCGGCACTGTTTATGAGTGTCTCTTCATAAATTTCACGTCATCACTCATTGTTGCGATTAGCTAGAAGTGGCAGAAAAGCAACGCTGAGTAACAAAAATCAAATATCCACTCCCTCTCTCTACCACATGAATCACTATTACCAAAGGTAGACTTGGGAAACAAAAATTTAAGCAGTTCCAAGTTCATAGCAACATGTCCAAGAAAAAACATCCGACACCTTTAGGCACCTTTAATACAACTACTCAAAATGTCACAACTGTTCTAGATACTGAAAATTGCGAAATCATTTTACGAAGTCTGCATCTGGAAGGGAATCCACCCCCCCCCCCCATCCTGATACGACATTATACGGAATCCCATACACCCTAATAAATCACAAAATCAATAAGTGTATTTGTTATGTTGCTAGAGTAACACATGATATAATTGTAAAGATTATTGAGAATTTCAGGTAGGAATGTGTTGTGTATTTTTCACAGGGGGGGCAAAGCAGGCTCTCAGGGGGGGCAGTTGCCCGCCTGCCCCCTCTAGCTACGGGCCTGCTTTGCATAAACCCCCGGATCTCCCCCACAGCTCAGAATGCAGATGCAGGGATGATGTTAAAGCATTGAGACGGGAAGTCCACAGCCAGAATGTGACTGTGGACTTCCCGTCCAACCACTGTGGCCGTCTTCACTCCATAAAGAGTGCGTGCGGCAAAGGAAATAAAATACAAGCGTTGGAAACAAGCGTAAATTGTTATAATTGTAGTTCTCTTTATAGATACATAAAGGATGAAGGGGCATGTGCCCGTGTGACCTAAGGGTATAACCGCGCCTGATAGATATATGTATTTAGTTATATATTAAGATGGAATAAGGCACAGGAAATGCCTTGGGAACAGACAAACATTCGACTGACATCTTATATTTGATCGATTGAGACATAGCAACATATTGGACACAAACACAACGTTGAACTCACGGTAGCTAAGAGAAGCAAATGTTTTCAGGTAACACAGAAGTTGAAGAATAGGCTATTGGTCAGGGTTGCCGCATCTATTGATTTTATCGAGATTGGAAACAATCTGTCTGCAAGTTGCGAAAATGTGCAGTGCTCTTATTTCCACATACTGGACTTCATTTAACATGAATAAATTATAAAGTTATCTTCATAGAAAAAGGAAAAACTTCATTGACAAGCATGGTTATTTTCCCTATTGTGTTTCAACAATCAAGATATAAAAGTATACGGGAAAATGCGTTACACCAATTAGAGATTTCCAGAAGTTGTTTGTGTTAATTTGTAATTTGTAATGTCTACTTTCAAGAATTGCACATTCTCTCGCACTGTTAGCTTATCATCTGCACATTCGGGCTTTCCCAAGAGCGTGGTGGTAACGATGTCGATGTGTAATCAAGGGGTACCGAGTTGCATCCCAGACGAGGTAGATCTACGTTACACAATGGTTGGGATCTAAACAGTACATCAAACGTACCGTGTTTTTCGAATCTTTTCTGGCTACACTGGATCTTTTTTTTTTTAACATACGACTTATAGCGTTACCAATACAGGCACCAAATAGAAAGGATTTGTGTGCACGCTGGATTTCTCAAGTCTCTTGAAACGTAAGTAAAGATATAATAAATTAAATAGTGTCATTTAAAGCACACACACGTTTCTACCATTGTAATCTTGAATAGTGTAGACTAGAAGTATTGATCTCTTGCATCGGCATTTGTTTTGCGTTATTGTTACCTTTTTTATTTTCCACCATTGATGAGGATTCAACAGGAATGTGGAGGTAAGCCTCCATACATTCTGGATCTTAGTCATAGATTGTTGTGTGGTCCGTAACTTGCTCCGAAAGTTAATATGCTCAATTATTGATTTGATTTGGATCCGAAATAATCTTCTAACATGGGATTTATTCTCGATCCACTGCAAGAAAGATATTAATTTATACCAAATATGTGAGTTGTGAGAAATAGTTCCTTTTCTGTGTGTTAGTTCTGGTGTTATTGGGCCCATGAATATATTGGTTGTAGTGTACCTGTACAGCTGATAATACAAAGTTTTACAGCTTCAGTATAGCAGCTACATTCAGTGGTATGAGTTTACCACATGCACTATATTCTTGCGGCAAGGTTCCTCCGCAGCTACCATTCCAACAGCAAATAGGATTTCTGAGATGTTAGGTATTTGTTTACAGCGACTTCGTCCTTCCAGCTGACATAGAATAGTTCCTCTACCCGCATGATCAGCACTATCACTTCTCGTGAGCATTGGTTCTGGGCTCGAATACCAAATCGCCACTAATTTGAGCTAGGGTGAGCATCACATTTTCTTATGGGAACACTTTATTCCATCTGTCCACCACCCTTCAATCCTTCCTTTTGTTCATACGGTGCATCTAGCAGCAAAAGTTGCTGGAACCAGCTAAAGTAAATTAATTACCAAGAATCTATATATTGATTCTCCCTCCTCCTGCTTGCTTGATTGATTTGGTATATTTTACTTTCCTCTTCTGCCACTTTTGGCTAATTGCGAAGATGGAGATGAGTGATGATATGATGAAATTGATGAATGTTCACTCACAAACACCCATGCCCAGGTCGGGATTCAAACCTGGGACACCTGGCGTCGTAGCGCGATGTGCTAACCACTCCGCCACGGGGGCGCCCCCCCCCCCCGCCCTCTGCTTCATCGTACATGATGATGGTGCCAAGGTGTAAACTTTTCATTACATATATATATAATTTTTTTTTAATTTTTTAAAATTATTTTAAAGAAAAATCACCCCATCCAAAACTATGATGCCCTCCTGGGGGTATACCCTTGACTTTGAGGTGCATTAAAAAATATATATATATATTCTCATGGTGTCTAGGCACAAAATTAATCCACATGCACGGATTTTATTCAGATATGAGTTTGCAACACTTTGGCTACTACAAATTGAATCAATCGGCCAACATGAATCCACCACGTATTGCAGTCAAGGCCGGGCACTCGTGGAGCATACGTGTAACGTTGAAATCGTGATTAGTTAGAATCTCGGAGCAAGGTGCAAGTGCTACATATTTTACGTATCAGCCGTTACGTCGAGATAAGCAGATCGTGCAACTACCGCGTTTCGTGTTGTTTTTCATTTTGTAACAAGCAAGGACGCATAGAGCTCGTCGTTACAGAACAACTGATTCGTGTGCAGCAGCAGACAGAAGAATGTCGACCGTGAAAAGCCTGAGGGAGATTTCGAAGCATTTCACCGAAGAGCTTCTGCTCGATATTCTGCATAGAGAGGTAGGAAGTGACGTCACGTTGACTGGGATTTCGTTCTCGGAGGGTTCTGGAAAAGGTGACAACTTCCTGGCGGGAGTCTACAGAGTTACCGTGTCTGCAAGTGGTGCCAACCAACAACAGTTCTCACTGCCCCTGATAGTGAAATGCCTGCCTCCGAACATAGGACGCAGGAAAACCTTCAAGTCGTCTATGTTCTTCCGGAACGAAAGCGCCTTTTATAACCGCGTCGCACCGAAACTGTTGAAATTTCAGGAGGCTAGGAACGTGAAGAACCCTTTCGTTGCCCTCCCCAAGTGCTACGCTGCTTTCTGCGACGGCGATAATGACTTCATCGTGCTTCAAGATTTGTGTCGTGACGGCTACAACATTCTTGACAAGAGTAAAGGCATAGACTACAACCACTGTGAACTTTCCCTAAAGGAACTAGGCAGATTCCATGCGCTGTCTTTAGCTATGAAGGATCAAGATCCACAAACTCTGAAGGAAATTGCTGGAGCGGTTGAAGAATGCTATTACTTCGAAGGAAACAGAGTGTGGTACAAGGGCATGCTGGAAATATTCTGTTCCATGACCCTTGATGCTGTCAACGCCATCTATCCGGACAGTGAATATGTGAGCAAGTTTAAACAGTTTACCGTTAATTTGTACGATCGTATGATGAGTTACGTTTTACCTAAGGAACCATTCGCCGTGATGAGTCATGGTGATGCATGGCCACCAAATTTCTTGTTCAAATACAAGCCTGATGGACAGCTTGACAGTGCGAAAATTATCGACTTCCAACTTGCACGGTATTCATCACCTATTCTGGATCTTATTTTTTACGTATCCACATGCACCACAAGAGAACTGAGAGAGTCCAAGCTTGAAGACCTTCTGAGAGCTTACCACACCAGCTTAACGGAATTTCTGAAGGAACTCGGTTCGAATCCCGACATGTTTACCTACGAAATGTTTGAAAAGGAATTTCGTGAGTATGGAGCTTACGGGTTGGGAATGGCAATAGAAGCTGTTCCTTTTGCAATGTGTGATTCGGAAGATGCACCCGACGTTGACCTTCTCAAAGGAGACGAAGCAGTGCCTCTGACCCAGATATGGATTCTGAAACCCCTAAAACGGAAGGAAGACAAGCAAAGGTTGGCAGATGTTGTAAAGTTTGCAGTGGACTTGGGATTTATCTAACGTGTTGCTCAGGATATGTACTATTATGCTATTTCCACATATCTTGTGCAACTGATAGTAGTGAAGTGTGTGAGTACATGAATGCAATCAGAAGCAGTGTGAGAATACAACGTGTGTCCTGTTTGAGAGTGGTGTTTATAGACAAATGGAAGGGTTAATAGTGTTACTATATTCAGTGTGGTGCTGTGATGAATAAGGTTGTGAATGGTGTTGGTTTGTGAAACGTTTCTGCACAATTGGTATTTCCTCAAACAAACTCAAAGGGATTGCTAATTTCCACACGTTTGTTCAAATTTAAAGTATTAAAATATGGTTACAATTATAAGTGGCAGGTGTGTGTTCTGTATTTTAGTGGGCTCAAATGCAGAAGTGTATTGAGCCCCCCTGGTATAAGGGGGCGGTTAGGCGTATTAGAATGCTATTGCATCATTCATGATAATAATTGACTGTTTCAAACTTTTTATCTGCTTTTGGGACTATGGTGCTACATTGCTGCTCAAATGAAACCACTTTCAAAATTTCCATGTATTTTTGTACCAAAAAGGGTATTCAATGATTGAATAACATAATCTAGCAATGCAGTTTGTGACACAGGTGGATTCAGAAAAATTGGTGGATACAGTATGAGCTGTAAGCATGCACACACACACACACCATCACACATATAGTGGGAGTGAGAGTTTCGGTGTTTGTGTGAGTACGTTCATAGGGTGGATGTGTATACAAGATGTCACCCTGTATACTCATTCACAGGGTGTTGAGAACATGTTTTCTCAGTGACGTCTTTCTCATTTTGGACCTTCCCGATGGTATAGTGGGAACAACTGACACCCCTTGTAATCAAGAGGCATCGCGTTCGATACCCGGTTGAATCACATTGCATAGTGGTTCAGATCGCACTTCAAACTATAGATCCAATCCAGGTTAGCCTATTTTGCTAATTTCGATGCTACCTGTCCTTGAAAACCCGTATTTACAGTGGCAGCGATGGGTGGAGAGGGCACAAGGAGGACAGTTACCCCCACTTTTTGCCCCCACTATGGCCTCTTACTATCAAGAGAAAGTAATCTGTCATTGCCCCCTCCTCCAGTTTTGTCACCCAATCGCCACCACTGCGTATTTTCTATCCTGTATATATGCAACCACTTGACACACTTCACAGTTGCTACGTTTTAGAGTATAGAAGGTTGCTACTGACATTTCTTATTTCTGTTGGATAGTGACAAAATTTGTAGTACGGATAGACTAGGCATCCTGTAGAACCTATCTCTTACAAAATTTACGATTTCTTCCTTTCATGCAAACGCATCAAATACGATAATCAATATATGTGTGAGTGCAGTGATCAATGTCTTCGCCCTAACAGCACCTTCTTGTGGCATAGAATACTGTTGCTTTTAGAATCTTAACCCACAGTAAAAAAAAAGAAGAAGGTCAAAGGTCTTCCCTGGGAAATATGTTTTTTTTTTTTTTAAATTTTATGTGCAAGCGTGTGTACAAAGAGTGAAAAATAAGTGTATTAATATACATTGTATCAGACGTTAAAAGTAGTGGCCATTAACTTCATTACATTTTCAAAACTTCCATTCGGTTGCTTACACAAAACAATTACAAATCTATCAACAGCACATGTGACGGGACATTAACATAAAATGACTCAACGATTTCAGAAGTTGACAGGTGCAAGAAAACAATGTCGACCTTAACATCCAGAATACAAAGGAACAAATTAGGTTTTGTTCTATTGAATAAAGTGGCCAGTGCTTGGTGACCGGCTTGTGGAACTGCCTAGGAAATAGATTTCCTGAGGGGAAAATAATATGTCTAGGGATCCCAGTGGTGATAACTTCGGCAGATATGATGATTTGGTCACAAAAAATGTATCTACTTTATAATGAAATTATGTTCTTTTTAACTTTGTCAGTTGGCACTCCTATCGCAGAGTCTACTGAGATTAATTTAAGTTCAGTACAATAGAATCATGCGGAAATAGTGTGCAAATTGTCGATCACCTTGATCTTACATTTTGTTTTATGAAAGGCGATGTTCCAAAAATTGATTTAAAGAATTGCGTGTGTGTTTGTATTAGTAGTACGATTCCGACCGTTGAAAACAAACAACTTACAAGCAAGCACGTATCTACAAATATATTTGGGGGGGATCCGAACCAAGAATATAATAATAATAATAATAATAATGTAATAAAATATAATGTTTAAATTAAAATAATTATATTAAATTCATTTAAAATAATTATAATTATTAATTAAAATATTTAAATCAATTAATTTTATATTTTTATTACTTGAATAGGTAAGAAGACGATTTGAGGATACTCATATAACAGCGCGTATTCATTATCTAGCTTACGTATAGCTAAAGTCGGCAAAATTTGTAAAAAAACTGACTCTGGCAGGAAATTAATGTCGAGTAGATAAAGAATTGAAAAATTATTGAACATCAAAAAAGGATGTTAAATCTAGTTGACGAAAAGTAAATTTCCTGATAATATTTTATGCACATTATTATAAGTAGTGATAATTCGTACAAATATTCTTTGGTACTGTCATTCAAAGTCTCATGACCCCAATATAATCCTTGTCTTCCAATAAGTTAGACGGAAATAAATAACTCTCGATTAAACAACAAATATATTTTCATTATTTAATTTATTATATTATTATTTAATTATTTAATTTGAGTTATTTTATTATTTCATTATTTTCATTATTCGCATACGACTTGTATATACTTCAAATTTTACGTTAATTAAACTTTAGAAAATATCCAAAATTTCAGTTTTTAATTTCACAGATGCTGGACAAGGTAATTTATCCCCCTGATCAAAAAGGTTTCGCAAAAGGTTATCCGTTGTCTCTTGTAGTTAATAATGTAATTATGTTGACTTGCAGCAACCCACGTGCATTGTCGTACAAAGAAAGATACCCCAGACAAATCTGAGCCGAGTACGAAGTGCACCGAACCTCGAGTGCGGAGGTAAAGTGTGTGTGTGTGTGGGGGGGGGGGGGGCAGGCAAGTAACACTTTAAATGTCTCGGAATATTGCTTGGCAGGCTTTACTAATGATGGAACTGTGATCAGTTAGCAACACTGAGTTTAATGTCTAATTGACTGCTTCATAGAAATGAAATGAAGACAAAAATAATTTCAAGTTATGAGGCTTAAAATATTAACTATTATAATAAATATCAAGACAAATAATACTAATTTTAATCTTAATGCAAAGAAAAGAATAATTACCACTTTAAATCATTTCAAGATTTGATTGATTCAGTTGGTGTTTTAAACCAACTTTATGCACAGTAAGGGTAATCGGGACTGAACCTACAGTTTAAAGTGGGATCCGAACCACTATGTGCCTCCACCGGGTATCGAACCCTAGACCCCTTGATTACAAGGCGACGACGTAACCACTGCGCCATCGGGGAGGCAAATCATTTCAAGAGTGAGGAACAATTATCAGATATTTTCCCTCAATAGTCGTGTACATTGTGCACTAGTTATTGTATCAGATGCAACATAGTTCAGAAAGAATGTATGTAGCATTGTTCTAAAATATGTATGCAATAAATCCCATACGCATGCGTTATAATATCTTGATGGTGGTAATAAAGAAGAGAGTCAAGGACACCTAATTCTTGGTATTTTTTTACAAAGTGCTTTCAGTTTCGAGTTTGCTAATACATTATATGAAGTGCATCTGTATGTATGCACCTTGGGATGCGATATGTCTTAGACTGAACATTGCTTCTAGTAATCACCGAAAGGTTTGCATAAATTATCTTTAGTTTCAGTGCTAACGTAGACAAGGAAAGGAAATCTTAAGATGGAAGTTGCAGAGAATGCAGGATTGGCATTAATAGTTATCGGTGCACTTCTCTCTGCTTATGGATTTCTGATGTGCTTTGTGTCCAAGGTAAGTAAGTTCCAATGTTCAGGGTTGTTATAAATATTTCCGTGATAAATGCTTCTTATTGGTGGTACCTAGGCAGGTCTCGTGTAATGATGTTTAAAAATCAAGATAAGAACGAGAAGAGCCGGCCTCCGTGGCGGAGTGGTTAGCACAGCGCACTACAACGCCAGGGGTCCCGCCCTGAACATGGGTGTTCCTTGTGAGTGTACCTTCACCAACTTCTCATATCATCACTGATGTCGTCTTCGCGATTAACCAAAAGTGGTAGAAAAGCGACGCTAAATAGCAAAACCAATCAAAGAAAACAAAGAACGAAACCCTCGAAAACATGTCCAGGCGAGGACGAGACAGATCTCTGTAAAGTCGCAATGAGACAAATAGTTAGCCACACAAAGAAAATATTCTAAAAGGGGAAAGATGGGTGGTGGTGGGGGGGGGGTTTGAAACCAATGTTTTCTCGAGAAGTGGTATCCGAACCACGGTGCAATGTGCCTCCACCTGATATCGAAAGCGATACCACTTGCTTGCAAGGCGACGGAGTTACCACTAGGCCATGAGAAAACCCCTACATGCTATATCAACATAAATTAAGTAAGCAATTCGATGTACAGTCAGCAGCAATAGATCCTGAAATACTCAGTTTCCTGTAAGGCTACTCTACGGCTTCGTTAACAACCGGCTGGCTTTGGAGTCCACGGAGCGCGCTCACTAGCTGCAACAATCACATTCAACGCACAGTGTTGCCACATCTACTCTCTAGCGCCCCGCACAAGCACCTTCCCACGGTCTCCACATTGAAGTTGCAAACTACGGCAACAGCGTATCCGCAGTCATGTGACTGAGACTCCACGTGGAGTAGACGAGCAGAATGACAGCTGAAGGTTGTGTGTGATTGGACGAAAACAACTCGCCCGCTGTTTAACCCCACCCATGTTCGTGGCGGCGGCTTCCTTCAGTTCTTGGACGTTAACGAAGTAAACTGTAACGCATCTAACGCCTTGCAGGGAAACTAATATTTCAGGATATAGGTGTCCCATTTTTTTTACCGCTGACTGTACATTTTAATATTTACTATGATTGTAAAAACTGACACAAATAAAGACAAAAATATATACTTCTAAAATTCTAGATCTTGAGGTTTCTGTTGTATTCAGTATTCCATAACTGCAATTTGCAGCAAAATATATAAAGAAAATAATGGAAGGGAACCTTACATTTTTACCCATATTGCTTGATTACTACTTAAAGCAAATATTTATTATTTCATTGTAGGGAAGCTATTACAATACTGAAGATATGGAAGCCATGTTTGCTGTGGATTTATTGACGGAACAATATGATTCTCCTACTTCAAGATCTACCTGTAAGAAGAAAGCAATCTTGTCGTGAAGCTTGTGTTTGTATATACATCATGTAGTGGATGGCAGTGTAGCTTCATGCCCTGGAAATTGATAAAGCATGTATAAACTGTTATTGTTATTTGTTTACACCAACAGAATTGTATCCTTGTTCTGAAGAAAAGTAATCCTGTAAACGCAAAATTAGGAGGACGATGATAGTAAATCAGGACTATGTAGAAACATTTAAAGAATGTTTGCATATGGAATTTGGAAAGGGTGAGAAGGAAGGTATAGATAGATCACTAACGAAGCTGACCATATTCTGAATTATGTGACTATCCCAGTCTTAACTGTAGCATCAGGAAAAATAACATCAAAATGAACAACTTTCGTATAAGAATAGAAGGAGAAAAATAATTAAACGTACAATTACATCTTTTTACAATTTATTGCTCCCTTACAGCATTTTTCAAATAATATCAGCAATTTTCTTTACAACTAGCACTTGGAAAACCCAATTGAAAATAAATGCACACTACCATGCATCATTAACATACAATTTGCAACAAGGACAAATATTAACATGTCAGCAATAATTTGCGATCGATAAATTCACATAGACACAAATGCCACATATTTGAACAACAACCGCGAGAAACATCAGGTTATACAATGGAAATGTAAAAATGAGATTTTTGCATGAAAGACAAAGTATGAAAATATATACATGCAAGAGGTAAAGGAAAAAAATATATAATGCACGTGGTCAATATGTTACAATGCTTGTCATGAAATCTACCATGTTTGTGGATCTTCATACTTTTGCAATCTCTTTGTGATTAAGTTTCTGTAATTGTAGTTTTGGTTCCAGTAATAATCAGTGATTACAAAAACAATATAAATAGGCTAATCATAGTTAGTGGTTAATGATTTTCTCAGACACACTACAAGAACTAAAATCTGAATAACAATGGCCATTCCTTAAAATAACACATGACTTACAAGTAACTATTGTTGTCTGTGGGAAATGTACAAATGAATAGCTTGTGCAAATTATGTCGACTAAAAATATTTTCTTCATATCGTGTTTTTGGAAACTTTACCATTTATTCACAAATCGCGAATAAATTAATTAGAAAATAATGTGTCCAGAGAAACAAGTGCTTTCATAATGCTGGTTTGACACAGGCATCAGTCACCACCTAGCTATATGTAATGTATTATTGAGAAACAGAATAAATGTTTAGCATGATGCAAAGAAATACAGAGACAAGAAGTTGAAAAAGTTCGAGAGATTTTTTTCTGTTTTTGAGACTCATCCATAATTTTTAATTTACATATTAAAGTGCGATGTTGTAGATTGTAGATTCTACAAGTTTTATGCAAGTTTTTTTTTTTTACTCCATTTAATGTCAACTTGCCCCATTCCTCCACATTAGCATTCAATTATCATTATGCAAGAACAGATTTCCCTCATACAGAGGGTAAATAGAACTAAATGAACAAAGTTATGCAGATGATCTTGTCAACAAGACTATAATAGCTATTAAAAACCACACATACAAAAACATGAAAAACTCAATATGCTGACCAAGGCAGAAATTTACTTTATTATAAAGGTTAGAAGGTTGAAACGTTACGTTTAGTTTATGTTTTATAATAAAATAAATGTCTGCCTTGGTCAGCATATTGAGTTTTTCATATCATGGAAACAAGGCTTAATGGTGTTATACAAAAACACATAGAAAAGAGAAAAAATAATGTACATGTGAATGCGGAAGAGCATACATAGAACAATCCAAACGCCCTTCGGAGAAGAGAATAGACGAATACGAGAAATACTCATATACAGCAAAATAGAAAAAAACAGAAAGGTCGAAAGTAGCACAACACACATCGAAAGAATCCCGTAAGTTACATTGTAGAAATAACAATACTAGAGAAAGAACCAGATTCGAAACAAAGGAAAATCATAGGTGCAGCCTACGCAAACATATCGAGGAATGCAATAGACCAACTTAGTAGAATAGTGATTAGCTTACTGGATCAGTAATATAAGTTCCATTCCAACTAGTGCCAATGTACAGTCACGGACAGTTCTGGGTTGTAATGATTTAATTGAAAGTCAATGGTGTTGTTACAACCCAGAAGTGTTCGTGACTGTACAATCCACGGCTATGGTACTGGTGGACGAATTGTCCATCCCTCTCATATCTTCAGTAAGACGCTCAAGTTTTACAGATCAAGAAACCACCTAAACCAAACCATTCTAGTCCAGCATACACAAACACAAGCAACACATTCTTGCACATTTGAACATTATTGTATTGTATTCTTTAACAGGTGAAGTTTCATAAGTTCCGATACTTCTTAAAATACTTGAGGTGAAAAATACCAGTCTAACTTACTTTAACGTAAAACAATATTGGCCTTCATTTCAGGAACAACTCGAATTACGACAGAATGAAAAACTCATCAATAACTTGTATGGTTCAGGAAGTAATATTGAAACAGAAGTGATATGAAATTTGTTGATTAGATCAAAAAGGTTTCAAACGTGGATAAAAATATTTTATCACGATATGACAGATACAAGATTAATCATTTACACAATTCATTAACAGGAAGCAAAGAATATATACTTTCTTGACGAGATTATATACAAATCTGCAAGTATTGCATAAGCATGCAGCTCGTGTTCAAATTTATGTGTTAGAAAGTTTCGATGGCTTTGAAATTTACCTCTGCCTTTGCAGACAGAAATAATGAGAACGAACATAACCATCATAAAAACCAACACTACTCTACTAACGGATTAAAAATCAATTACGCCTTAGTGCATTAGTTTGACCATTCAATTATTGGAGATGATTACAATGAGAAAGAAAAATATATTTCATTTCGAATGTTTAACTATATTCAGATAAATGCTTTAAAATTTATTCCATCAATTTTGAGATAACATCCTTTGGTCTTTCAATTACACAGCATGTTTTGAAAGTTATGCAACCCTATTTTTGATCTTTCACAACATATAAGTCGCAAAAGGTAGTTACACCCGTCATTGTGCGTTATAAAACCTCACTCGGCGAGATATTTTTATCTATTTTTCATTGCTACTTTACTGTATACATGATATTACAGAAATTAGTGCGATTTTATTCAGAATCCTAATTGCGGGAAATAAAAAGAGACTCCTGTCAAGCTAGTAACGATTTTATAACTTCTACGAGCATGTTAAGGAACCACTACCTGTCCAGAATCATGACTGAAGCATTGAAGTTTCATCTATCATAGATGCAACTAGATACAGTTGATCTACTACACAACTAGACAACAACTGAAATAACTTTTATCATTTCTATCAACAACTTCTGTTTTATTTTATTTTGTTTATACATTTCCAGTAATTTTATTTTGACTCATTTCATAGAATCAAAATTCACGAATTAAAAAAAAGCTAAAATGGAATAATTTACTTGCTTCTTAACGTCGATTCTAATGTTAGAGACCTTAATACTGAGAATAGTCAGACGTTTTTATGTTGACAAATGTACAAATATTTGCAACATATTTAATGTTAATTGCTGTTGCATTATGACTATTGTTCGGATACTTCATTCTTGTGCATTGATATATTAAAAATCTCAATTGGAATTGCTCATGGAGAATTGTGCAAATTATTATCTAGTGATAACAGAAAGTTGAAGGTACTGAACTTTATTCTTTGCTGCCTAGAGTCAAAAGAAATCACTAAATTGAACATTTCGTGAAGCTGTTTGCATTTTAAGTCACCTTTATTGACCCAAATCCACGTAACAAGAACGTTAGATACATAGGAAATTAAATAAAAGACTGGTAAAATATGATGACATCCTTAATTGTGTAATTTAAAGCTGACTGTGCCTGCAGTAATCTTGTGACAAGATGTGAGAATTCATCATTCATCCCTACTCTTTATTTGTCATTTTCTTGATGTTTTCAATTCACAATATTAACTTTACATTCATATATAGACTTCTATCCATGTTTACAAGGTAATAAATTGTTTGTTCGCTGGAAGAGAGATCACTGGACGGAATTCTTGTATCTGGTCACAACATTGCTGCGGGTATGTGTCAATGTTTTAAATAAGCTTTAGAATGTCTGGTGTAAGGAACTAGGTAAAGATATTAGAAGAGATATAAACAGATGGAACATTACAATGACTTACATGAGAATGAAGGTCCTCGTGTGTGTGAATTTTGCAGAACAACGACATCTATTGGCGACAATTAAAATTCTAAATACGGGTCAGTTAATTCAGGAAATGGCAGAAGCAACAATACATATCAGATTTGTGCGCCAGAATTAAGAGAGCAAATTAAAATTAAGTTAAATACCAATAAATCGATAATCACAACACCTCATTACCAACAAGGTGTGTTCCAGAAATGAAATAATGTCCACTTTTGAAATCGTAATTCACGTGCTAAAAGCGAAACAAATATTACAACAGTGTGAACGTTACTATACCGAACCAGAATGACAAATTTAAAATCTATACACTAAACAATCAATAGCGACGTCTACAAGCATTAAAAAGTCTTCCTTACAATACAATGAAGAATTAAACAGACTTTGACAATTTCTCTACAACGTAAAACACTATGACTATTTTACGATAGACCTACATACATTACACAAATTATGTTGATATGCACCAAAGTTCACATGAATGTGTAACACTACTTTCCTTAGTTTATGTTTATACAGGAACTAAACATTAAATATCAAACATATAATATATATAATCTTATTGGGAGCACCTCGTCTGTTTGTGTTACTAAAAGTATGAAACCTCCAAAATATTTTTTGTACAAACAACAAATAGACCGAAATACATCAATGGCTGTAATGATGTACTTCGGAAGTCATTTTTAAAAAATATATATATATATATCTTAATATCACAACATTAAACTATATTTTATATGTAGACCTAACCAGAGAACGAATCAAATATTTTATCACACCGTTTATAAATATACAAATACCATGTTAAACAACACGTTCACACATCGTACTTCATATGACATTGAATTACATTGTTGCAAATATGCAACGTTGTATAGAATTATGAGATCTAATATTCAGATCACATTATTTGGTGATAATCCGCAGAGAGCACATAGGCGAAAGTGCCTACAACTTCAATACTGGAAAACATAATTGAGGTCACAAGTACATGATAAACTTAGCTTTTTGTCATTTACAACTAACGTTCACGTTATAAGGTTGACCTTTGTATAGAACAAACATTCTACCATATGCTCTTGCATATACAGGTGACGTTTAAAAGAAGTCCTGCCTATTACAGAACATTTATAAATACCCCAAGTCTGTGTACAGTACGTTGCCAGCATGTAGCATTTGACATTGTCATTGGTTTAACAGCACCAGTTAAAAAGTTGCCCTTGCACATAGAATTACAGTTAATTTAAGCACCATGTTAATGCTGTTTGACAACAAGGATATATTCAATGCTTGCACTATTCTTGTTTACAATCGCACAGTTTGTAATTACAACAATATCTGTACAAGAAAATTATTAATACGTCAAAAACCACGTTTCTACATGTAAGTACTGCTTTCAAATAGGAACTATTAAACACTAATCTACTTAAATGTTCTACACACCGTTACTATGATGTACAAAACATAATATTTATGGAATTAATGTTAACATTACTCTAAACAGTACCATGTAATGAAGAGATACAACACTGGACGAAGCATAGACAAAGCACAATTTACATTCTCCTCTTCGATTTACATCTTGCCCTTCCAAGAACAGAAATAAATCAAGCAACTTGCCTTTGAGCAGACCCTTTAATTCAGCTTGTACTTCATACGTTGTCCGCTTCTGTCGCTGTCGTCAGCATCACTTGATTCGCGTCTGTTCTCACGCCGTTCACCGCTGCCACCTGCTGGTCTCGCCAAGGCGTTGTTAAAAACTTCAGACGCTGAAAGAATAGCAGCAATAAAGAAATATGAGCAATGTACCGAATTTTTTCGTGATCCCTTGAAGTTAATTCAGAGGTTCTCAAACTTTTTTCGTTTCACGGCGCCCTTAGTGTTTCAAGATCTTTCCGCGGCGCCCCAAGTCAGAATGTAGGCCCTTCTAACACTTGCAACACTCAGTTAGTGTGGTTAAGTTGCTTGCCTTAAGTTAAAAAATAAACACATATTTCAAAGTCAAAAAACCTTTTATATTTAAAAAGTACTAAATAAGCACATATTTGGAACAATCATATCATTTCAGTGAAAATATTGGAACTATTCGCGGCGCTCCCGTAAGCAGGGTGCCGCGGCGCACACTTTGGGAAACACTGCACTATACATGAGCGTCCGGAATGGGGGGCAAGGGGGGCCATGCCCCCCCTGGAAAATGAGTCAACCAAAAATATATATATTTTTCACATATAATTTCATTTCAGGCACAATAATATGTCTTAATTATTGCATGAATATGATAAATTCAAATTTAAGGAATGTATTTTGAGGGAACAACACTATTATTGGTGCCCTTCCTGAAAAAAATACCTTGCTTGCCCCTCCCTGAAAAAAATCCTGCGGACGTCCATGGCACTATATTATTATTACTCCATAATATATGCAGCTTATCATATGTGTATGTAATATTACATTGATAAGGGTTAGTTGGCAGAGCAGCCCTAGGCTGAACTTCGACCGCTTAATAAAGAATAATAATAATAATTATTATAATTATTATTATTATTATTAGCAATAGCTATAAGAAGACTCGAAAGTAATAACAATAACTTTTGGGGACAGAATCGAACTTGGGGATTAACTTTGGTGGGGGGAGAATTAAAAAGCATTTGCTAAAATTTTGCTAAATAACTTAAATTTAAGAAATCATAAAAATACTCATTACTTTGCTTCCAAGATCCGAAAAAGGTTAACGAAAGTGCCATTAACTTGTAAATTTTAATAAAACTGCAATTTTTTGGGGGGGGTCAAGTGTGCTCTTTCCCCCGCTAGGTCACGCCTATGTATGGAAGGAATTTCGTTAATGTGTTTCACACAGTATCTTATCCGAGTTCTCACTGTTGGTCTGTTGGTTTCAACTAAATCAAGCAAAGGCACGGCCATGAAATTAGGCGGGTGGCAGAAGTTCGCGCTGTTGCCACGTCGGAGTACAACCCCGTGTGTTCGGAGCTTTAAGACGTTGCCACACAGTGCGCGGGCAGCAGGGACTTTTGTCCCGCTCTCGCTTTGCTTTTCCCATACGTGGCACCACTGCAATTCTGCCCAGCCGCCTATTTCCACGGCCAGGAGTTTATCATCATAAAAAAAAAATCATGGTAAATTGATTACCTGTTTAAATGTTCCCGGCGTTGTCAGTAGCTTGTATATGGCCATTCCTGGAATCATGGCAACGCTAGATCCAGCGATGCACCATCCTAGGACATTAGCCCACGCTGGGTAGACATAGTCCCCATATGTAAGTGGTTCGTAACCTATCAGCCCATACACTATGATAAACTGAAAGAAAAATGAACAGGTAACACACTTTCTCAAGGGTTGTAATTTCTGTTATTGCACCCTCTCCTCTCACTCTTCTTTTTTTAAATTTAAGTTTGGGGAACCAACAGGCATTTAGCTGCCCAATTATAGGTCTCAGCTAATTACATTTAAAAGTTACAGCTACAAATATACATGTTACACACATACAAGTAAATTTGTGGTTGATTAAATTATCATTATATTTGACATGCTCAGTCGAAAAAAAATCACATTATATAAAAGGAAATCAAAGAATTATTGGTATGTACAAAACAAAGAAAGAAATAGAAATTCACCACACAAGTATAACAATAAATGATCATTATTTTCCTGACAGGAGAATTCACCTAATTATTGTTATATGCAATATATTCACTATGGAATTATGAATATTGAAGTGTATTAGAGTATATTTTGGATGCAATATTATCAGTGCAAATTAATGTATCCATGCTTCACACCCTACTTAAACACGCTCTGTTCACTATTTTAGACAAATAATTCACATTCTGAAGTGAAAATAAGTGCAAAAGAAAAAGACAATAAAAGACAGTAAAGGAGAAAATTACCTATTACCGATGGTTAGCTACATGTTTTTTGAACTCAGGAGTCTTATACCTGAACACATCTACTTGGTCATGAAGTGAGTTTGTTTCCCTTGCAATACGGTTTATTGGTGTATAGTAACCCTTATTGTTAAAGCTGAATGAGGTGCTGAGCAGAGTCTTGCTTCAGGTGTCATAATTGGGAATTTGAAAAGATAAATTGCTCAGATTTCTGGTGAATATATTATACCCTTCAGACATTTGTATTTGAGATATAATTTATTAACCTT
The DNA here is from genome assembly GCF_977018435.1 of Lepisma saccharinum. Classification (NCBI taxonomy): domain Eukaryota; kingdom Metazoa; phylum Arthropoda; class Insecta; order Zygentoma; family Lepismatidae; genus Lepisma; species Lepisma saccharinum. Next base: position 70,410,429 of record NC_139237.1, read on the forward strand.
TGCGTCCAACTATACTGATCGCACTTCCAACTGGCGGCTTACCTACATCTTGCTACATGGCTCTATGTGTCCACCAAGTCTTCGGGTGTGTGTGCCACTGTGCGGCTTGATATTGTCAACAACCTCAGTTACTCTTGGGGTAACATCACTCTCCCGTTACATTGTTGCCAAGCGTACGTCTGTTTTTGTCACTTGTCTTTATTAGCATGTTTGAACATTGTTTGAGTGTTTTGTGTACTAATTCTTCGTGCTTTGTGTACTATTGTACAACTTTTGTCCAGTAACGATGCTGATCAAAGCATTTTTTTTACGAATATACCTCAGGACTACAAGAGATCTCTATCTGTTGAGCATATTCGCATAAACATATAAAACTATAGAGAATTACGGATCTTACCATAAGAAACAAAGGTGCCGCAAATTTCCAGCAAAATCTCCAGTAGATTCCAGGTGCGAATCCAATCATCTCCTTGATGTCGTCACAAAATCGATCAATTCCTGGAATATAGAAATATAGAATAAGATAGCATACAGAGAAACTACATACTACGTCGTAATATGGTTCCACTACACAAGCAAGGAAAACAATTGAACTACTACAAGAAAATGAGTTAAAGTTAGTTACTATATGTTCATAGCCCCTGCAACTATGCTTCCAGCCTCGGCGCTCTACCAGTTCGCATGTTACTCCAAGAACTTACAATTTCTGCCGCTATTCACCAAATGGCGCTGATGAGCGACTTGTGTGCTCTTAAACATAGCGGGCTATATTATGTTCAATTAAAATATAGCGCTGAGTCGATACTATCACCGATACTTGAAAATTGTAATAATTATTTTTTTTTGAAAATATTGATTAATTTTAGTGTTTAAGTATTCCACTCAAATCAATTGAACAAGATTTTTGCTTTAAAATATTCAAATATTACATCAGAATATTAAATTACATGTTACGTTATTACTAGGGAGCGGAAGTTGATGACCTAAAAAATATAGGTATACATATGTCCTAAAAAATGGAAAAAAATGTAAAAATGCAAAAAATGACCATTAAATTTGTTAGTTTCAGGTTAAAAATTAAAATGAAAAGAAAATTAAACAAAATGCAATCTTGCTTTAAAAAAAGCATTAAATGATACCACATGCACATTCAATTAAAATATGCAACGAGGATTTCCAATGGAAACAACCGAATAATTTTAAAACAATTTTATGAAAAAGTCATGGATATACACTGAATGAATTGGTGTAAAATGCGTTAATTTCCCACAACTTTGCCTGGTGATGTAGTGTGGTGTGTTTCTGTGGCACTGTAAAGAAAAATAAATCCTGGAGATATATAAAGGCCTATGTTCACCTTGGTGAAAAGACTCAAGAATATTACCAAAACGAAAGAAGTGATAAAATATGACAAAACAATACACCGAATATTGCGAAAATTTACGGGAAAATGCCGAAAATCGGGGAAACTGACCTAAAACTGAAAATTGGCAAAACTTTAAAGTTACCTTTTTTGGGTTCTAGACGAAGTGTAATATTGTGTATATTTAATGGGCATCGTGTCCGAGATGTCAGAAAAAAAGATGACATTTCATCAACTTCCGCTCCCTGGTTATTACAAAAGTCAGTGTTTTCACACAAGACTGCTGCAAAATATAAAGACACATCGAGATACGCATAATTTGCACGATATTTACCTAGGTAGACTCCGTAAAAGTGTGGCGCGGCAATTTTGCGAAGCCCGCGAAAGATCAAAATGCTGGAGAAGTCACTATACCACTGACCAACATAATGTTTCAAAACGTTGGCAGGATATAGGACTGGCGTCTGCAAGGAAGCAGCCGTAATGTTCTACAAAAACTTGGCGAGTTTTCGTATCAAATAATAGTCTTCTTTCTGCTGTGTTTGTCTTGGTTTCAGGTTTGTAATTTTTCTATTGATTCCGGTAACTTCCGGACCACCCTGTATGTGATTTCGAAGAACGCCAAATCATTATTAAAGCGACCAAAATCTTCTATACTTGTGGTAAATTTACATACACAGGGAGAGAGAGAGAGAGAGAGAGAGAGAGAGAGAGAGAGAGAGAGAGAGAGAGAGAGAGAGAGAGAGAAGAGGAGAAGGAGACAAAATAGGGAAATAAAGAAAGAAGAGTAAAGAAAGGGAAAGAAAAAGAAATAAAGAAAGAAGAGTAAAGAAAGGGAAAGAAAAAGAAATAAAGAAAGTAGAGTAAAGAAAGGGAAAGAAAAAGAAATAAAGAAAGAAGAATAAAGAAAGGGAAAGAAAAAGAAATAAAGAAAAAAGAGTAAGGAAAGGGAAATAAAAAGAAATAAAGAAAGACGAATAAAGAAAGGGAAAGAAAAAGAAATAAAGAAAGAAGAGTAAAGAAAGGGAAAGAAAAAGAAATAAAGAAAGTAGAGTAAAGAAAGGGAAAGAAAAAGAAATAAAGAAAGAAGAGTAAAGAAAGGGAAAGAAAAAGAAATAAAGAAAGTAGAGTAAAGAAAGGGAAAGAAAAAGAAATAAAGAAAGAAGAATAAAGAAAGGGAAAGAAAAAGAAATAAAGAAAGAAGAGTAAAGAAAGGGAAAGAAAAAGAAATAAAGAAAGAAGAATAAAGAAAGGGAAAGAAAAAGAAATAAAGAAACAAGAGTAAAGAAAGGGAAAGAAAAAGAAATAAAGAAACAAGAGTAAAGAAAGGGAAAGAAAAAGAAATAAAGAAACAAGATTAAAGAAAGGGAAAGAAAAAGAAATAAAGAAACAAGAGTAAAGAAAGGAAAAGAAAAAGATATAAAGAAAGAAGAGTAAAGAAAGGGAAATAAAAGAAATGAAGAAAGAAGAGTAAAGAAAGGGAAAGAAAAAGAAATAAAGAAACAAGAGTAAAGAAAGGGAAAGAAAAAGAATTAAAGAATCAAGAGTAAAGAAAGGGAAAGAAAATAAATAAATAAACAAGAGTAAAGAAAGGGAAAGAAAATAAATATAGAAAGAAGAGTAGAGAAGGAAAAAGTATGAGAGAGAGAAGGAGAAGATAGAAGATTAAAAGAGGAAAGATAAAAACAGAAGGAGGAAAAAGAGAAGAAAAAAGAAAAAGAGACAACTTACTGAAAGAAAGGGGAAAACAGAGGGAATCTCATAATCAGTAGCGAAGCGTAGTCTTACGAAGGAGGCAAGCAATGTTTCAGTACAACAAAACATGTAGTACAACGACATGCCGAGGGGAAAGATTCAAGGTTTATAGCCTCATTTACCCAGTCGCTGGATTTGTCAAAATATCGTAATAAAGTGACTGTACTAAAAATAAACCATATGATCCGCAAACGTCACATTTACTTTTTTAAAAAAATCCAGGTAACGTTATTCATATGATATTAATAAACGTTTTGCATATGCGAACTTTCCGCATACGACTAAAGGGAGACGGAATTTCTTACTTACTTATTAGTACCTTTATTTGTTCATTATTATTTAATATGGTCAAACGGTGACCAAACCGATTTAGATAAAAAAAAAATGGGAATCATTTGTTTATTTTACGCTGCATGATGTAATTTAGTATTTTTGGGCACCCTAAAAACCGCATTGGAGTAACTTAAACACTAAATAAAAAGTTAAACACAAACAATAAAAAATTCATTTCAAAGCAAAGAAACACATGCATAGACGATGTACTCACCACAATAAATTTCAAACTCTTGGTGTTGGTCGACCCCCTTCCACGATTTTCATTTTAACACTTATCTCTCACGAGCTAAACGAAGCAATTTTCAATTGCTCAATAATACACCCGCACTTCACATCAACCGTTCCTAAATACGTGTTCATTCCGATAAATTCACAGCACAAAACACGAAGCAACAAACACTCACACTATCCCACGCGCTTTCCACAACTGCAAATGCAAGCATCCACACAAGATTACTTTGAAAATCTCTGAAACAACAGAAAGTGATACCAACCTATTTCCTTAATTTTATCCGTCACAAAGGAAAGATATATCAGTTTGGAGATAAAAATTACGCGGAGGAATCAGAATCATTTCAGCAGAACGAGTATGTACATTAATTTTTAAGTAATAAAGTGTCATTCAATGGCGTGCCCGGGGCGAAGGGGGGGGGTGGATGGTAGACATAACCCCCTTTTGGCCCAGTATATCTAAGAAAAATCGTCAAAGGAAGGAAAAGATGACAAAATGGGGACCGTAAAAAGACCCTGGGAACACCACTTGCGTCATAATAATAGAACTTAAAACATATTCGGGCCTCCCCGATGGCGCAGTGGTAGTGTCGTCGCCTTGTAATCAAGGGGTTCCGGGTTCGATACCCGGTGGAGGCACAAGTGTTTCAGATCCCATTTTAAACTGTAGGTCCAGTCCCGATTAGCCTTACTGTGCATAAAGTGGACTTAAAACAACAAATCAATCAATCAATCATTAAAACATATTCTTGTGCTCATAATATGCAGAATGTATACGATTTACTTCTATGCCATGTACAAATATCAGTAGATAGTTCTTTCTCAGATAGCTTTATTTTCACCCTAAGTTTTATTCAAAAGCAGTCAATTTATTGATTGTAAAATTTGTGAAAGAGCTCACTTGAATTACTGCGTAAATAATTTGGCAGTTGCAAACACTGGTAGCGGTCAACACTTCTGGCGTAATTTGAGCTGGACCGACCAGGAAGCAGGGTGCAGGACCAAGGTCCGTCCAATCTTCCCTCCCTCCCTGAGAAAACTCTTCACGGGGGTGCAGAAATTCCACTGCCCCAACTCCCAATGTCAACTTTTTTACGCGTTTTACATTTCGCGAAATCTAAAATAATTTGTAATATAATATGATATATATGGAATTTAGAACAGTGATAATAACTTCTTTTAGTTATTTTATGACTAACAATTATTATTATATTTGCGATCTTGTTTACGTGTTCATGAAGACAAATATTCGTTACTAGTTTTTGCTGGCAACGTACCCATAGATGAATCCTTCTGCTTTCGGTTGAACTCGGCTATTTTCGGGAATCACGCAAGCTCGGAAAGCACAGCTTTTTGTAGAAGCTTTGTGGACGGGTTCCACCTGAATTTCACGCTTCGCCATGTGACTCCTTCGGAGGCCTTATTTTCCCGCAGAGCGGCTGCAAGCATTGAGGCTGGTGCTTGCTACAGAGCTGCTGGGGGAGTTTGCGGCCGCATTTTTTCGCGAAATCGAGTGCGATGGAAACTAAATACGGTTAGAACATTAAGTACATTAAATGATATTCGAATTATGCAAGCAGTGCTTGCATTGCTTGTACTATATCTTCGCCGCTGCTCATAATGACCGATGAAGTCCACCTGACACTATGCCTGATGTACGTACATTAAACGCGCTGTAACCATAGCTCTATCATATATTCCCGTATTACACATATCTAAAACCTTGGTTCTGTAGTGGTACTATTTTAATCTGCGCTTCATTTATCTGAATTCCGAAGAACTGAGTCAGGCTGTAAATGTCGGCTGCTCAGAATCAACAGGTCGAGAATCTAACAGGTGATAATTGATTTTTCAGTAAAGTTCTGGCTTTGGGGAGAGAAACTACAAACCTCGTGTCGTTAGCACGACAATGTAGCACGCTCTCGTTGCCACGTTTGACGATTTAGAGCCTTTCCTGGTTCTAGAATACAATTGACAAATCTAGAGACCTCACTCGAATCTTCCCTTCTGCCTCCCAAGAGAGAAAAAAAGAAATGACGAGAAAGTATCTCCGGGATAAAAGGATCTAAAGAAGAAGAAGACAAAGTCACGTGAGACCGAATCCGCCCTGTGTGATTTATCGGACAATCTAGAGAGCTTTCACGTCATTCGAATCCCCCTTTAAAATGTTCTTCTTTCCTTTGGGGGTTAGAAGATAATCGTCCTGGCCTGTGGTGCCATCTGGTGAGCACATTCTGAAACTGCGCTCTTCTCTTTCCATCCGCTCTGTTTTAAATTAATCTTCTGCGTTTCTTTCTTTATAAAAACTGGAATGAAGGCCATATTGACGAGAGCGTTTGATAAAATTTCATTTTACGGATTTTATACTTGCATTCAAAATATCGCCGCGTCTAAGCGAATGTTTGGGAGCTTTCAGACCGAAGCGAAATCCTCAAGCGGTTTGTCTGAGTTGAGTTTCACGTCCACTTTACGCGCGGATAGACTAATTAGGACTGGACCCAGTGGTGTGCCCAAGGGGGGGGGGGTTGGGGTTATAACCCTCCCCTTTGTACTCGGTATTCCTAAAAAAAACAACGTCAAAGGTAGGAAAAGATGGCAAAATCAAAGCTGACTACCAGACAAAAGTGTACGTAACCCCTTCCATTCGAAAATACTGGGCCACGCCACTTACTACACCTGCAGTTTATAATGGGATCCCCCTTAATTACAACTGCATGATTGATTTGGATTATTTTAGTTCGCTTTTCTGCCACTTTTGGCTAATGACGAAGATGATAATGAGTGATGACATGATGAAAGTAAGGCCTCCCCGATGGCGCAGTGATAACGTCGTCGCCTTGTAATCAAGGGGTTCCGGGTTCGATACCCGGTGGAGGTACATAGTGGTTCGGATTCCACTTTAAACTGTAGGGCCAGTCCCAATTAGCCTTACTGTGCATAAAGTGGACTTAAAACACCAAGTCAATCAATGATGAAATTGATGAAAGGACAGTCACAAATAACACGCATGTCCAACCGGGATTCGAATCTGAGACCACTGGTTTCGTAGCGCGCTGTGCTAACCACTCCGCCACGGATTACAAGGCGACGACGCGAAGACTCTACGCATGGACGTCCGCAGGATATTTTCCAGGGGATGGGGGGCAAACAAGGCACATTTTCCCCCAAAATAGTGTTGTTCCCTAAAAAAACATTGCTTAAATTTGAATTTATGGTGTTCATGCAATAATTAACACACATTATTGTGGCTAAGATGAAATTATATGTGTTAAATATATAATTTTTTGGTTGACTTTCTTTTTCAAAGGGGTGACGGCCCCCCTTGTCCCTCCTTCCGGACGCCCATGGCTCTACGTGTCAGGTGCAGTTACCTCGAAAGACCTGCTAAGAGCAATGTTATCGATTTGCTGTTGTCGATGGCGTTAAATACCTCCGTCAGTGTAGTTTTGTATGGTGTAACAGTACAGAATGAAAACTCGGTCAGTCCTGAGAAATGTGAAAGTTGTCACATAATGGCGGATGAAATCAACACCCTTCTTCCTACCATCAAATGCCAGTGGAGAGCGGTCGTTCAAATGTTCTGAAAAGAATTAAAACTGGCCTAAGATATTCAGCGTCGGATAGCAGACTTTCTAGTTTGGTATCCTTCACAGAGTATGCTGCTGTCCTGCAAGAAATTGACTTTGGCCGCGTCCGAATCGGCAGCAGATGTCACCTACAGCACCACTTCATTCTGGCTTATTCTGTTGTCCGAATTGGCAGCATACGTGGAGTTGGAGGGGATGGAAGGTGCGACAGCAGGCCCGTAGCCAGAATTGATCTCCACGGGGGGCTCACGGGTAATCGGGGTGGGGGGGGGGTTTGAAAATCAGTCCATTTTTCAAAAGTTTAACAGTGTTAAATAAAGGTAAATTATGTTGATTTTCTTCCGCACCCTCTATCCGAAACCTATATTGTACCGAAAACATTACCTCTTTCAGTGTCATATTACGTCATGTCGTTGTCATATTAAGGGCCGAATGTTAGGTGCTGAAGTGAGACTGCTGTTATTATTTACAACAGGCAAGCCTTAATCCTACTCTCAAAGAGATTCAGCATTTATTTTCCTGTATTGTCGGCAGTCTACAAAGATCAGCGGCCCTTGTCTTTATTTCTTCAGAATTGCTGTAAAGAATTGTTTCTTCTTATGTTTCAAGTAGTCTGTGTTTTTCGATAAATGTATAGCCTACAGCTCAGCGTTAGTTGTTGTATGTTTTCTTTTGTACTGTTGGTCCACGGTATTTTTGTCCGCCTACTTGTTCTTCCTCTTTTCTTCAAGTCGCACTGGAATAAATTTCAGTTGCTTTCAAGATATCATCAGGTCGTTCTTGGGAAATTGTTTGTATCGTGACGGTCCTTGTTAAGTCGTTCTATTTGTTCTAGTAAATGCACCATTTCAGACATTTTCAAGTGCGGCCCAAGAAATTTTAACTAAGAAGTTGCTGTGCACTTAGCGTTTTGTCCTGACACCATAGTATCTGGGTAGACGGAAGGTAGGCTATGTATTATGTAATCAATAATATCAAGTAGTGCCATCTTTTACTTATTTTTTGTTAATTTGCTATTCATTTTTGTGTTATTTTGTTACTTTTAATTATTATTATTATTACTATTATCATTTTGCTTTTTCATTGTTGACAATTTCAGTGTAAAATGGCCTCCTGTGCTGGATCTGGAATTTTCTTAACGAACGCATATGAAAAGAGGGGTAACAAAGCAACGGAACATTTTCAGAAAAATGAAGCAGTTCAAAAAAAGTGAATTGATAATTACATGAAAGTGACTACATGATTTCGTATTTATTGTGTTATTTTCTTTTTCAAATTGCAGAACTTTAGGTTACCTTTCTTTTACCCAACACACACAACACTCAGTAGTTGTTGTCAAATCTACAACGTATTTGGCATTTGATTAATAACTGAATTTTGTACCTTGGTTGTGCCTTGTAATCGAGGGACCCCGGGTTTGACTCCACTTTAAACTATAGCCCATATGTGCATAACATGGACTTAAAACAATGGATCTCAATCTAAAATTGTACATTTCAGTCATGGTCATTTAAAGAGCGTTGCAGGAACATGGTAACTTCAAACTGAAGGCTTTTTTTAGAGAGAGTGAGCAATGCTATTAGGGTTTAAAATATACCTCGACCCCTGTTCGTGGAAGAATGCTTAGCCTTGCTTGCCTCTCCATGGATAAAATCCTCCAGTCGTCCTGTGTCCTCCCAAAAATGAAGCAAGTCCCTTCAGTTTCATTAGCATATTATCATAGATGCCTACTAAAAGTTGATTGATATTTGATTTAGGGACTAAAACATGCATATTTCATGTTTTCTTTATTTTCAACGTCGAACTCCCTAAATTTCATTCCGCACCCCCTCAGCACCCCTAGATGATTAATCCTGACGCCGCCGCTGGCTAGGAGGGATATTAATATCACACAAATACTACATTTTTCTATATCTTTTAAAATATCGCTTGAAGTGTTAATTGGCTGCTACTGAAATCATCCCTTACTACACACTCTATACTACGTTTGTTGATACAGATATTTATATCATCCAAGAAAAGATGGACAATATTCAATCATAGTGCCTAGCGCACATTCCACTCCCCGGCCGAAACAATAAAACTCCCCTTCGTTCCCAAGACTTGGGAGCTGTTAACCTATGACGCAGATGCGGAGGGAATTTGCATAATCACATCAAAGTTACAGATTTCTGTATAAAATGGAGGTCGCAACAGCGGAAACGAAGTTACAGATAAAGAAGCTCCCCTGTGAAGAAACACTCTAAAGTCCAGAGAAGAGAATCTCCTAAATACTTGCCGCTACTTAAGACTTCTTCTTATAAATAAGATGAACGTATGTAATAGCTGCTGTTCATGCTCCCTGAATTTATCCTTCACCAGAGTCGTCTACATTTTCACTCTTCACTTCAAACAAATTACACAAAATAGTTTTACCTAATGACCGGGTGGCGCTTTTTCTTTTTCCAGTCAACGATTGAATGCGGGTTCATTTCTTGCTCTCTGATTGGCTGTTGGAAAGTTACGGTGCTCTGATTGTGAGCAGTGGCGGCTCGTGGTAAACCAAAGTGAGTAGTAGTATTTGTGGTATTATAAACCCGAGAAAGGAAGAGCCCCCCTCCAGCAGATTTGCTTACACTTAAACCTAGCTCAACATGAGCATATGAGTTTTTTGCTCAAGTGTAGCACCCTCTCTAATCCAAGATTTTTGTAAAAAAGCCCTCATGGATTCCATGAGAAAGGAAGAGCCCCCTCAGATTGATGTGCCTATACTTACAAAAGATACTTCTGTGAGATTATTGTCCATAATACTGTCAAAAATATGCCCCTCTTGATATTTTTTTGGCCACACATAAAACTAGGCCAAGACACACATACACACCCACACCCACACCCACCCACATACACACCCACACCCACCCACACCCACCCACATACACACCCACCCACATACACACACACTCACATACACACACACCCACACCCACCCGCATTGACCTTGACCTTGACCTTGACCTTGACCCCGACCTTGACCTTGACCTTGACCTTGACCTTGACCTTGACCTTGACCTTGACCTTGACCACACCCACCCACATACACACCCACACCCACACCCACCCACATACACACCCACACCCACCCACATACACACCCACATACATACATACACATGCACACACACACACACACACATAGTTACTTCTGGTTTAAGTTCAATTGGATACCAGCTTCAATTTGTTTATCCAAATATTAAAACAATGCAATTCTAGAGGGTCTCTAGAATTGCTCCGTGACTCTCTCATTTCTTACATCATAAACATATGATTTTTCTCCTATGAGAATAACACTACATATGGTGTCATTAGGTAATGCTTCATGGAATTCACAGATAATTTTAATATTTGTTCTGTCATTCACCACAACCTGTCTTCTTTTTGAAGCATTGATTACAAACATGGGTCTCTGTGCTTTGAATTCATCTGGTGTGTAGTACATGTCAGTATTGCCTGTGGTGACCCTCTTGAAAGCCGAAAAAGCTTCATATAATTTGAGGAAGTCATCCTTGGACATGTCTAAATTGTAATTTTCTCTAGGAAATACCTCATTTCTGCCATTTTTAAGATATATGTTCTTGATGTTGCAGTTATCAAATTTACTTGAATTTTTTTCCTGATTATTGTGTCTCCCAGTCTGAAACAGTACTACCACAAAATCAGGCATGTCATATTGTATACTGGAGAATGAATTTGTAGCATCAAACTCATAATATGTACCAGATGCGGGCTTCTGTACACATTGATATGTATAAAATTGTAGAGGAATTTGTGGATTTTTTATTATATCAGCTTTGTATTTAAGACCATAACTGGCTTCATACTCAACAACAGGGATTCTTAGCTCCATGGTCTGAATAATGCATTTGCCTGCATCTGGTAGGGTATCAGGCAGAGCTTCTCCTGTGGGGTTTATTGTACTGTACCTCATCAAAGCATTGTTATCATTTGCAGCTCTTCTAAATGTGATTCTTAACCCACCCTTCCACATAATTTCTTTGTAATCTGAGAAGAATCCTGGCAAGAGGCGCATGGGGAACAGCACAGTGTGGTTCTTAGATAATATCTTATCACCAGCTTCAAATCCGCCTATTTTGTAGTATGAAGCCTCGGTTTTGGATAATTTCAGTGTGGCCAAAGCTGTGGAGGTAATGCCGGGATAATCCACTCTGTTTATAACAACGCCATGCTTTCTGATCTCAATTTCAGAGAACAGATGAGGCACAAAATTGTCTACAAGTCTTATATTTGAATTTGCCGGATAAGCTGTTCCATCGAGCTTTACAACATCAAATTTGATGTATAGATCTGCTCTGTGGGGGTGTATAAATCCATCCCCTACATCAAGATCAACCTCGATTTCTGTGTTGGGTTGATTTAAATTTGCAAATGTCCTCCTGTTTGGGGGGAATGATTGTAGCTCATAACTCTCAATATTTTCCATTGTATGTATTTTTATTTAAATGTTAATCTCTATGATTGCAGTTGTTGTGGCTCCAGCAAAATCAACTAATTCTTCTTTTTCATTAGTGACCATCAATTCAATGTAATCTATTCTATTATGGCACACAGGAAAATATAATGTTGGTGATGGAGTGTAGATGATTGGCTCCATAAATTCAGAATTAGGTTTGAATGTTGCAATGATCCCAGTTTGTTTGTGAGTGCCTATGCCATTTGATTTGGTGATCATACCCTCAGCCACATTACAGTGAATATTCAGAGTCTCTATGGCTAAGAATTTGGGTATATTCATAGCAGTGTGTTTGATGCCTGGTTCAAGTTTTGTGTTGTTCTCAAATCCCAACAGCTCTCCTATAGTACCCAGATCCACTGTTTCTGTGGCAGATACAATTTCTACTCTGTGAGTGACAGAATTTTGACTTAACACTACACCTCTGGGTAATTGAGCATTTAGAGTGGATAGATTATATTGCCCTGGAGTGATGACAATTTTTTCATCCCCAACTGCAATTGTATTGTTGTGGTGTGTAATATTGGGGATCAGGTACATGCCATAAAATGCCCTGAGAGCTATTGTTTTGGGATACACTATGTCATCATGCAATTTGAGTTTCAATATTGAATTTTGGCTGGTGAGATGGAATACCCCCATGATGTTTCAGATACCACAAGGCTTTTTGAAAATCTTCAATTGATGGTTTATTTATTTGAGACATATATCTAAGAACAGATAAACACAAATGTCCGCAATTAACATCTTTGAAATTTTGAACACGGGCATTATTGTAATAAAGATTAGATGAATTTAGATATTTTATTAAATTTTCAGGTGGAACACCTCCAAATGAATCAAATACAAATGCCTCATTTTTTAAATATTTAAGATAACAAATCCAGTGAGTGCCCTGATTTTTGTACTCATCCAAATTAACAATGCCACACTCTTTGTTGAGTGGTTGTTCTGGTAAAGAATCAGACATGTACACACCTCTAAAATGTTTGATGCCCAATGGCTTGATTAAAGCTTCAATATCTTGGTTTGTAAGCGGCTCTTGTTTTTTTAAACTTATTCATGGCTCTCTTAATACCTTTGCCTTGTTTCTCCATTGCCAGGTTATGGCGCTTCTGCTCATCTAATTCTGCCCTATTCTTCTTGGCATCTATTACTGTTTTTGCTATGGCAGCTGATCCCCCCGCCAAGCTCCCCACAGCCCCGAGAGCAGCTAAGATGGCAGGGATGGTAAATATGAATCCCCCCACATGTGATTTTTTTCTTGATTGCTGTAATTTTTTTAATTGGGGGGTACTAAGCAACAATTTCATACCATGCCCCTTGGCAATACAAGAATTTTTTTTCTTGCGCTGCTTTTTGGTCAAAAGACTGTCAATAGTTTTAAGAGATTTAAGACCTGCATAAGGTATCTGATACATAACACCCTTGGCCTTCATTGTAGGTTTATTATATACATATTTACAACCCCCACCCCAGTTTTTGTTTGGTGCTCATAGCTATGGTGGTTCCCAATGCTGCTATTTTTTCACTCAAAGAAGCATCTTTGCTTACAAATCTGCCAAATGCAGCCTCTTCTAATTTCTTGTCTGCAACATGTCTCTTGTCAAGATCAGAATGTGTGTTGTATGCAATATCATGGTCTCTACAAGCAGCATCTAGGGGATTAACACCAGGATCACCTCTGTTTAATCTATGGTCCAATTTTGTGCCTGGACCACAATACTGATAGCCTGGAATATGCAGTTCAAATGGCAGCTTGTTTATAATGTCATTAACAAGGCCCCGACCCTCAGAAATATTCCAAAATTTAGGTGGTAGAGTATTAATAATTTTTATGAGATATCCAATGCCCTTAGGATCATTCACTATAAAATTAGACAATTTTGTGCTTATCATGTCCATAATTCCAACCTTTTCATTGTAAAAATTGTGGTTCCCAGCATTTTCCTCCCCAGCTATCACCAATAACCTATCTACAAGTTTCCTGACATCATCAACCCACACAAATTCTTTAGGCAGGGTGTTGTATTGTTTGATTCCACTGCCAGTCTTGATTTGTGACCATATGGGCTTGATTAAATTATTGTATTTTGCCCCACTGCTCGACTTGACTCTTTTTTGTGTGGGATCATTGTTCTGGTATAGAGCATCTGATTTTATTAATATTTCTTTGTAATCCTCATAATCTTGATCTGTATAGCTGCCAGGCCTTTTCCTAGTCATCAATTCCCACAATCCAGGTGTTCCGGAGTACTTAACAAAAGCACCTTTTTCTCCAAGTCGAGATTCTGAATATACAATTATATCATCTCCCATAAATGTTACTCTGAAATTGCCAATTCTATGTATGATGCTGCCATCAAGCTCTGTGTCAGCATATAAGCCAAACACCTCATCTTTATTGTCTTTAGGTGTGGTTAAATATTTTTGAGCAAGAAGACCCAATTCAATAGGATCCTGACTAGCCTCAATTCTTCTAGGAGCAATAGGACTATGAATACTTGAAAGTGGAGTGAATGGATAATCTAATATGTTCCTTGCAGCTACAGGTACAAGCTCTGTGAGCAAATTTTGATTTTGCTCTGTAACAGTTTTGATATTCTTACCTAAATTATTAATAGCATCAATTACAGGTTGTTCTGTTTGTTTGTGTTTTTCATAAATTCCACGGTTCTCTGATTTCCATCCCTTAAATCTTTTTACAAGATAATCTCTTAACTTAAGATCATCAATGATTGGCCTTTTCATGTTTATTTATATACGTCTCTACGTCTAGAAAATTGTTGATTTTATTTCTGTATTTGCCACTGTTGGGTGTTCTTGTCATATCAATTGTGACAAACCCATAACTGTCCTGGTTCCAGCACCTGCTGCAAAACTTGGAAAAATCATTGTAGCTCAGGTCCCCACCTACATATTCATCATGTATGTGTTTGAGGTTGGTATGGTCTTGATGAAATATACATATAAAATTGCTATTGTCTCGGATCAGCTGCTTGGGTATTTTTGAAAAAGTCTGTGCCAGGTAGAAGCAATCAATGTTTTTGTGCCGGCCCTGTGTGAAGAAATTCCTAACCTTGTTTTGATTATCCAATATAATGTCATCAAACACAACAACAGAATTATCGAGACAGTCATCAAGTGGCTTAACATCTGGTTCAAAAGTGGCAATATCCAATCCATCATATAGCTTCATCAGCTGCTGATATTTTAATTGTTCCAAGCTCTTAGAGAAGATATACAAGTGCCTGTTTTTCCAGTCTAACCAGTTGGGTGCCAATAAAAAATTATCAACCATTAGTGTAGTTTTACCACAAGCAGATGGCCCAACAATAAGACACCTAATATTATCAGGTAGTAAGTTGCCATTTCTCTTATTCTGCTGTTCAGGTTCTGGCAGCCTTTTTATAACATCCCAGGTGTTCATATTATCACTTTGTTTGCATCGATCCAGCTGTGTTCTGGAAGTCCCAGCCATTTGACAAGTAATTTGTTGCCTTTTCTGCGGATGATTTTTTCTATGAGATATGTGTCAGGCTGTTTAGTTTTGCTGAGCTCTTGTTCATAGAACCTGCCTTTGAGAATTTCTCCTCGGTGATCCTTTATTATATATGTGTTAAGGGTCCCAGGTTTAACCTGAACCACTGTAAATAATTCAGTGCTCCAGTTTCTTGTAAAGCCTCTCTTGAATAAGTGCTTATATTTGCTGATTCTTACTTGATCACCCACCCTGTATTTGGCCTTTCTTGTTGTTGGCTGATATTTAGGATAATAAACAGTGCTGATCAATTTTTGCTCATCAGATGAGCTCATTACTTCAGAGGGTTTCATGTTGATTGTGGAATGGACCAAGTTGTTATATTTTTGTAGAAGTTCTGGAAGAATATTAATCCATTTATAATTACCCTGCAGTGTAAATTGTTTATACATAAGATTTTTTAAGGTTCTGTTGAATCTCTCTACAATTGAGGCTTTGAGATCACTGTAACTCGAATAATGTTTTATGGCCTGGCTTTTAATAAATTGTTGAAACACTGAATTATAAAATTCTTTGCCATTATCTGTTTGCAAATAGCGCGGGGATCTTCCACTCTGATTGATGATTGTCCTGAGGGCTTCTGTAACACATGTCCCAGTCTTGGATTTGAGTGGCACAGCCCAGGCAAATTTTGAAAATGTGTCTATTACAGTGAGTAGATACTTGTAGCCCTTGTTGATTTTGTCTAAGTTTTTTAACTGTCCACTTGACATTTCAATCAAGTCGCTTTGCCATAAATCATCTATGCCCTTTGTGACTACTGGGAGTCTCTTAAAATTATGTCGGGCTTGTCTGTGTAATTCATCAACAATAAGTTTTCTAGACATAATATGTAAACAAGAATATTGCAACTATGGGGTGTTCAGCAGCTGATACTGCAGGATTTTCTAAATATAATTTGTCCCCTATCTGTATTTTAAATTCCAGAGTGCCATCATCTTCAGTATAGGCTGTTTCCAATGTATTGGGATCTGTAAAATCCTCCAATTCTACACTGGTGATTTTCACTTTGTTGTTAGCATTTGTTATTGATAAGGTGGGGTAGTGGTGTGCCTGTGGTTGAAGCCAATATTTGATCTTGATTGGTCTCAATGTGCCCCCAACAAAAAATTGGTAATAAAATTGTGCAGGGGACATCATATATATTTTGCCACCTGGTGTAAATGGAGAATCATATTCTTTGTTGGGGATGCTGTACAATTCAAGAATTACTGAATGTTTTGGATTCTCGATTATGCCTGTTATTTCCTTTTCTGCTGTGAGCAATCTGCTTGTTACAGATTCAAGGTGCTCATTGATAGTCCTAACAATCTCATCGTGCCCCGGCTTGATTCTTATGTCAACAGCAAGTTTTTTGTATTGTTGCACAATATCTTGAAGCTGGGTGGCAAAAACAGACAGAGCATTTGCTTGATTGGATTCCATGGTCCCTAGCTGTTGCTTGATATTAGCTACAATTTGTTACAAATTTTCAACAACTGCCAATTTTGAATTTTGAGCAGTAAGATCATGGACCTGTCTTCTGATATCCTCAAACAGGGCATGCAGTTCATTAATATGTTGATTGGTTGGAAGAGTGGTCACTGTCTGAGTGAGATGTTTGATCTCTGCCTGGATATTCTTGATATCTTCTGATTTCAATATCCTATTCACTGCTCTCTTAATATTTTTAAGTTCCTGTGATGTAGGAAGATTTGATACAGTATTCTGCAAAGATTCAAGTGCCAATTTTACATTGTGTAATTCAGAAGCATCGGCCACATTTTGCATAGCATTTTGGAGCAGGGTTATATCTGCCTGAGAGGGTGTGTATTGTTGTAAAATTTCAAGTTTTGTTTGGATATCATCTATCAAGTGATGAAAATGAGACAGTTCAGATTCAGTGTTGAGGTTTTCAAGCTTTGTGATTTGTTGCTGGACACTAACAAGGGTATCTACAATCCCAGGCAATCTGGATTCTAGTACATTTGCCAAATCACTTTGCACTGCTGCTATTGTACCTTCAAGATGGGTTATGGAACTTTGAATTTTTCCAAAATCTTCATATGTTTCAAGTTGCAGCTTGATGTTTGCTACACTCCGAGTTATTGCACTTAAAGCATCAGAAGATGGCAAATTGTTCATAAAATTTTCAAGTGTCTCAATTTTTTCTTTAACCTCGGCTATGGCATTGTTCAGAGGATCCAGATTAGGTATCTGGAGTGACTGAATCTGTTCTTTTAGAGTGGAAATCACTAGATCAAAATCTTCTTGTGATTTTATGCTTTTGACAATTGTTTGGAGCTGTGCCTGGACATTATTTATTTGCTCTTCCAATTGCTGTTTCAATTGCTCAGAGTTGGTGGCCTGGGTCTTAAATTTGGCTTGAAGAGCTGCAACAGCCTCTTCCAAACTTTGAAAATTATCCAATGTCGCCAGATCAGTATATTTCTGAAGCAACAATTTAAGTTCAGAATCAATTTTAAGAAGAGGGTCCATGCATTGTGATTGCAAATTTGTAATTTCCAATTGAAGACTGGCATTGAGTGTAGTTTGTAAAGCTTGTAAATCACTTCTTAATTTCTTGACTCTGACATCAAGCATCAGAATCTCATCACTGTGATCTTCATGTCTTGTATGGCCAAAAATATCATTAGGCATTTTGTTTAGTAGTTATTTATTATAGAGTATCTGATTCTTAATTCTATAAAAAAAGGTATAAGCTTATCATAAGATCCAGGGACCTCAATATATAAGCAGTCACCAGCAGAAACAGTATAAACAGTGCCAGAAATCATGTTTGAGTGCTTAATTCTGTAAATATTTCTCCCTACTGAAATCTTGACATCACCCTCAGGGGTTGTAATAAATTGCAATTGCCCACCTACAGGTAATTGGTAATAATTTAAATTATTGTTAAATATGTACAATATTTTGCCTGTTTCATCATCAACATCTGTAAGTATGCTGTTCAGATGAATAATTAACAAGCCACTCAGTTTATACAGCATATCAGAAGAGGGTTGTGGGGTTGGCAGGTCCATAATACCCTGTTTTTTGAACCCAAATAAGTTCATAGGCATGTTTATTTATTTCAAATCATGCTCTGTAATTGGGCATTGATTGCCATTTTTCAAATCACAATGCCCCAATGGTAAAGTATGTATGTTACATGATAAAATGCATCTCTTATCATCATGTGGGTCCAGAGCCACTTTTCTTACAACATTTGAAGTCAATAAGTGATCCACACTCTGAATTCTGGATTCTGATGTTCTGATTAAACTCTGGGATTTGAGGCAATTTTTATAATCTTCAAATTGGAGCTCTTTTTCCACAGCTACTTTGCCAATGCCCTTGGCCTTTTTGACAACAGCATTACATGTTTTAAAACTGTACATCTTGGCACTTAACCCAGCAAATTCCACAATAACATCACCAAGTGTCTCATCTTTTAACTTGCCGGGCACTTTTTTGTTGTGGGGTTGAATATTCAAATGGCTTGGCAATTCACTGGTATCAAAGTATTTGAACAATTCAGGCTGTGACATATCTTGATAAACATCTTCTGTTTTAATATCAAGAATAAAACTATCCGTATCCATGTACATCAGTTTTACATTATCACCATAAAAGGTTTCAACACATCATAATACAACATTAACATATGTAATTTGGACAATTCCAATATTGCAGCCCCTACATAAATAGGTTTATCAAACTTAATCCTTGTTTTTTTCATGTTGAAAAGTGCCATATCTTCATCATAAATTCTTCTGTAATTGAAATTAGGCTTTGCAACCAATTTTTTGCTCAGGCTGGGGTCAGTAATTATTTTAACATTGGTATGTTTTCTGACATTTTCAATTGTTTTGCCATATACAGAATTTACCATCAATTTAAACAAGCCCTTATCAAATTCGCTCTTTGCAGATGTTCGAAGCTCCGTGTTTGTATCAATATATGGTTTCAACCATTCTGAGTGCCTGAACCTCAAAACTTTTCCAAGTTTGGTTACTTGAACACCATGATGCATCAGGAACTGGAGGTTCTTGTAATATGTGACATAGCCCTGTTTTGCCTCCAGTGTCATCATGAGCTTCTTCTGTTTAGAGCCAGGTGAGCACTGAACCTCGGGAATTGGGGGCAGATCAGAAAATTTGTTATGTAAATCATCTGGAATTGTCAGATCAACCTCTAAGAAGAGGCCATAGTCACTGTCATCAAAGTCCTGAAGATCCTCAATATTGAAATCTTCGACCCACTCAAGCCCTGCATATGGCAGTTTTTGCATCATCGCATGACCATAGAGGCTGTTGGCATCTACATACAATATATAATTTGATGGCCGTGCTGGATCATAATCAGGCATATATTTGTTATTTGCTCTGGCATATCTCTGAGAACATTGCACCATACCTCCTTTTATATTTTCCTCCATAAACAGATACATATCTTGATCCTGGATCAGATCCAATTGCTTTTTGGTGTTTAAAAACATTGCAGACCATGCTAGGCCCGGGGCACTGAAAAAATACACTGGGTCCAGTCCATAATTTTGCATAGAAGATTTTCTGAATGTCTGCATTATATCTGCTGAGATGGTCACATCAAGTTTCAAATATGCCATGTGATAATCACCAAATCTCTTGCATTTTAAATTGTCCCACACCAATTGGGCATGGTGATAATCTTCATCTGTGATTCCAGAACCTCTGATTTTGCTGTAAAACTCATGTTGTGGAGGCAGGGAACACTCATTAAATTTAGAAAAATCTGTAACATAATCATATGGATATACACCCTTCCGCCTAATTAATTTCAGGTCCTGATTTGGAAACAATGCACGTGTGATTTTGAATTCACCATCAGGTAATTGAGTGGCCAGTGTATCCAGGCTAGCAGATAAAAATCTGTAAGAATCAAGAAATCTTATTTGAATAGAAAATCCATTAACTTTAATTATTTTGCTAATAGATATATATTTTTCATCATTTTCAGCTAAAATATTTAAATTCTGCTTCTCAAACCCCTCGTACCTGATCAAATGATGGAAATCATAATTGGATGCTCCATGGCAAAATATGGGGACAAATCTTGGTCTCTTGATCTTAATATTACAGCTATTACACAGGACCTGTTTATATCGACCATCTGTATGAGAATGGTGATGCACCTTGATATTTGTATTTGAAAATTCAGATTTACATACCGGGCATTTTTCTGCATTGTTGAAATCTTCAATCTGATCCTCTGTTAAAGGCAGCATGGGTTTTGATTTTAATAAGATGTTAGATGCTATGTCACGGCACTCATTTTCTATTTTATGTGCAAATATTTTGATGGCATCTGGCCCCATGTATGAATATTCTTTACTAGCAACACCATCCTGTACAACCACATAACAAAAGCTGGAAGGTTCATGTAGCTGGTATGGTGTAATAGAAGATTCTTCAGGATCCGGATTGCAGGATGCAAGAGATTTGAGGATTGATTCAAAATCACAGACAATATATGCTGGGTGTTCCAACAAGGCTTCAAACTTATTGAATTTGGCATTTTCACTTGGTATTGGCATCACCATATGAACAGGTTTATGATTGCCACAGTATTTCAGATGCTCAATTAACTTGTTTTTAGCAATTTCTGCATTCTCTTTACAAACACCATTCACCATTTTTCTACCATCAATTACAGTTAAACATCTTCTGCATATTCTGAATATTCTATTGGATTTATCTAGTTGTGTTCTCACTAAAGCTAGAAGATTATGTATCAGAGTGTAATGATTTGTGCCATCCTCTTCAATTAAGAGCAGATCAATCGGAACAGTAGAATCATCAACAAATGTACTAATTCTGAGAGGTGCTATCAAGCAATTGCCACGGCCAGTGGAATAAATATATACATTAATAGATAATTGTTTGCCATTGATATCCCGGGCCTTTTTCTCAAATTTATCAATATTCTGAACAGACATTGGATATTCCAAACCCTCCATTGCTTCATCAAAATCGTGCTCATGTTGTTTATAATAACTTATTCGCTCAGGATGCCTTGAAACTGGATACAAAGCAGCTAAAATACACCACAAAAAGCATTTCTGGTCGGTATTTTCAATATTAACCACGGCTCTTCTGTTTTTAATATTATCAGGTAATGGCAAATATGTAGAACCTTGTAATGGGCTGAATTCAGAAATATTAACATATAGCCTGTGTGAAGAGCCGCATAGGCTCCATCCAGACTCTTTTGCCGCAAATTCAGAGTGTTTAATATTCAATTGATCCATCAACTTGCTTATTATTGTGTCTGAATTTGCATTTGAATATACCGGTACAGTTTCTGTTATGTGGGGCTGTGTAAATTTTGTGCCGTTTGGTTTCTTATATTGCACAAACAATTTGAGAGAGAGCTTATAAGAGCCATTTTGTGCATTTAGAATTGCCTGCAGATCAGAATTTATACTGTTCAAAAAATTCTCAATGCCACATCTTGGCTCTGATACAAACCGGTAATCCCTAAGTTGGGCATTAAAACTGCTATGGATGGGTTCATAGCGTGGCTGCTTTGCTGCTCTGGCATTAACAGGTGCTTCATGCTTCCTTTTCAGACCAGAAGTGGATGGTTGTGGGGGCAATGTTGATGACTGTGCAGAGCAAGTATATTTATGTTTATATGTGAAATATTCCATGCTGTATTTTCTATGGCATTTGGGGCATATTTTTGTGGGGGTTCTGTATTTGTCTGGGTCACAAATCTTTTGGTGTCTAGCCCAATTAGAGCTAAATATATTTTTATTGCATTGATTACAATATTTTTGATTAGGCATTTTGTTGTTGTTTATTATATACAATTTTCTGGGTTTCAATTCAAAACTTTATACTGAATAAAAAAATGTAAGTTGGGTTCAGCACTGTGCTTTGTGTATGTGTGTGTATGTGTGTATGTATGTATGTGTGTCAATATTTTTGGCTTTGGTATTTATATACAATTTCTTGGGGTTCAAATCAAAACTCTATACTAGATCAGTTGGGTTCAGCAGTATGATTTCTAATTCAATTTATACAAATCTGCAATTAAAAAATATAAGCAGCACTGGAACAATACAACCTTACTCTTCAACAGCTCTTACAATACTGGCTGATATGCAATGCAAAATCTCTTTATATACCCTAAGCACGGAAACAATAAGCCAATCAGAATATAACACATCATCACATTACGTCATAAGCAACCAATCAGAAAACAACACATCTGAAACAATAAGCCAATCAGAATATAACACATAATCACATTACGTCATAAGCAACCAATCAGAAAACAACACGTATCTAATAATTTATTGGATGTTGCACAGCATGATGCAATACAGAAATAGGCCACAAGTGGACCGGAAGTGGACCGGAAGTAGGCAAACCGGAAGTGGACCGGAAGTAGGCAAACCGGAAGTGGACCGGAAGTAAACCGGAAGTGGACCGGAAGTGGACCGGAAGTAAACCGGAAGTAGACCGGAAGTAAACCGGAAGTGGACCGGAAGTGGACCGGAAGTGGACCGGAAGTAAATATGTATGTGTGGGTGGGTGTGGGTGTGTGTGGGTGTATGTGGGTAGGTGTGGGTGTGGGTGTGTGTGGGTGTGGTCAAGGTCAAGGTCAAGGTCAAGGTCAAGGTCAAGGTCAGGGTCAAGGTCAAGGTCAAGGTCAGGGTCAAGGTCAAGGTCAATGCGGGTGGGTGTGGGTGTGTGTGTATGTGAGTGTGTGTGTATGTGGGTGGGTGTGTATGTGGGTGGGTGTGGGTGGGTGTGGGTGTGTATGTGGGTGGGTGTGGGTGTGGGTGTGTATGTGTGTCTTGGCCTAGTTTTATGTGTGGCCAAAAAAATATCAAGAGGGGCATATTTTTGACAGTATTATGGACAATAATCTCACAGAAGTATCTTTTGTAAGTATAGGCACATCAATCTGAGGGGGCTCTTCCTTTCTCATGGAATCCATGAGGGCTTTTTTACAAAAATCTTGGATTAGAGAGGGTGCTACACTTGAGCAAAAAACTCATATGCTCATGTTGAGCTAGGTTTAAGTGTAAGCAAATCTGCTGGAGGGGGGCTCTTCCTTTCTCGGGTTTATAATACCACAAATACTACTACTAAAGTGGAGGGGCGATAGGTCAGAAATTTGCTCTACTAGTAATGTGAGTATAAATGATGAATTACGTACATAACAGCCAACGTGATAAGAAATTGATATATTCGAGTTTACCGAATATCATGTTTGCACGTTTGAACCTATTATAATAAATTAAATAATTATTTAACTTAACAGTAATGCAAAGATTACGAAAGATCGAAGAAGAAATAGAATTCTAACAGATTAAGTCGTAGCATTTTTTTTAACTCAATAGAGGGGAAAATTCAGAAGAAGGGATATTAGTTTTTACACAGCTTGATAAGCACAGTGACGAATATTTACTTGCATTTAACGTGAAAATTACTAGTAAAAAAGTGACACAGAAAACATTTCCTGACCAACATGATTAATTGATATGTGAAATAGGGCACCAAAATACGTAAATATCTCACGGGAAAGGTGATATCTGCGTTACCAGAATCTCAACCAATATACTAAGTAAAAACTTCAAACTTACCAGAAATCTTCTTCAGACATGCTTGTAACTGAAATCCATCCTTCCGTCCTTCAAGCTGGCAAACTTGTCGATTACACGGTTGTTAAAATCTGGAATATTCTGGGTAAACTTTCGCTCAATAGAAAGCATGGCCAGAGCTGTTAATCTGCCCTCAACCATTGTGTTTCGCAAAAATGTTTTTACACGCTTCATAGTGGAGAAACATCTTTCGGCTTCTGATGTGGTCATGGGAATTGTTACGAGCACTTTCAGAAGCTTCATGCATTCGCCAAATGTATCTTGGAGATTATTCTCGTTCGTAAACGAGAAAAGGGCCAAGGCTCCTGAGATGTTACTAAATTCATTCCTTCGATATATTATCCTCAATTCTGTCTTCAGTCTTTTCTCATCCAAGAAAGGATAAACACCGCATGCTGATTGCAGACACATATCAGGAAACTACCCATGGTAGCTTGAGAACTTTTCTGGCAAGAATAAGTTTGCTGCAATAAGGTGACCTCTGAAGGAAAATCTATCGATCGCTTGGCTTATAATTACATCACAAACCTCCTTTGCCTCGGCGCTTCGATTGCGATTGGTAGTCCTCCTGCGCTTTATCGAAAACATAGCATCCTCACTCTCAGATTCCTCACCACTTTCCTCTCGAACTTGCGATACATGTTTCACAAAAGAGGTAATGTGCTTCTCGACGGAAGTTGGGTCTATTTCTATTTTCTGTAGCTGATTGTATAATATGTCAACATTTGGCATTATCTTGTGGAAAAGAGACAGCCGATAGTTAAACTCCCCGTCCTGCAATATTTTTTCCAGGCCTGCTGCTTGCTCCAGAGTAGAATCCAGTTTAATATGGTCTGCTGCTTGAATCGCTTCCATGCATTCGATCAGATCTTCCCTATGCTCGTAAACAGTGTTCACAAACCTTGTATGAAAATTCCACCTTGTCGTTGCAGGTCTTGGTAACCGCTTGCCTACCACTTCGTCCAAAACCGCGATTATCTGGGACGAATTTGAGAAAAATGTTGCTATCCCTCGTAAACTAGCAAAAAATATTCGCACATAGCGATTAACTGATGCAGCATTGAACATAACTAAATTTAGCTGGTGAGCATAGCAGTGAAGGTAAGCTGCATTACTGTAACGTTGCCGAATAATAGCCTGCACACCATTTGCGGACCCGCTCCTTACCGATGCACCATCGAATGTCTGAGCAATTAGCTTGTGAGGTTCATTTGCAACATGCTGTTCTACCTCTTCAAGGATGCACTGAGCTAGAGAGCATGCATCGTGGAGAGCTGGATTTAAGTATTTCAAAATCTCTCCACTGGTTTTCCATTTACAATGTAACGGAAAATTGTTACCAGTGGCGGTCCCTCCATGGAACAGAGGGAACAGGCTGTTCCCTCCTACTTATCGCGCTTTTGACCTATTTAAATTATTTATATTAACATAATAAGAACACTTCATTCTCCCGAAATCAACGTTTCCAAAAGTAACGCTGAAGAAAATCTTTCACCGTAGCTGGACGTTTGTTTACGTCACCTACCCCCAACGCATCATGGTTCTCACCCTCTAGTGTCTGACGCCGAGTATTTCCGACCACGCGCGAAGGTAAACGATCCTTACGGCACCACGGAAGCTGAACACTCTAGCTGTTCCCTCAGAGATATTGCGGATTCGCTTTTCTTCCAGTTTTTGCTATGTGCTGAAGCTTAATCGCGTCACAAGTGATACATTTGAGTGTAGAAAGCCTATAACTTCCTAATCTCGTTGAGAACTTGCGTCTGACATTCATAACGAACTGGAAAAATCTTCTACAGTCTAAGCGTCTGCTAAATGCCTTGGCTAACGCTGGGAAATAGCTTCCGAGGGAACAGCTCACATCCACCTGTTCCACCAACCCCAAGATCAAAGTTTCAAGGCACGCAGTGGCAGGACAAGAAAGCGAATGTTGCGAGTGTTGTATGATCGACCGGCTGAGGACGAAAGCCTTTAGTTCATTGAACTTTGCATATAATACAACAAATCAACACACATCCTAACTGAATTAAAAACTAAAACGAAATCATACACAAGGCATTTTCCAACGAGTTACTACAACTCTGTAAAATTATTAACTGGATATTCTTCCAGTGGCAAATAATATTGTTGTCCTTGTTTAACCCTGAGAAGGGAGTCTGGAACAGGTCGGGTTTTGTTAACAACTTCAACTGATCTAGCGAACGTCATGAAAAAATCTCAGCCATCTGTGTGCCATTATTGCATTGAGGACGTTTGAATTACAAGAATACTCAACTCTATGAAAAAACGTCAACTTAATCTACGAATAAAGAGATGAAACAGGTTCCGACAAAACATTATTTTTTTTTCTCTGATCACTCAAAAATTTATATCAAATTTTTCTTTGTTGCGGATCAACAATTTTATTTTTAATGTTTTCTTTATATTATATCACATTTGCTTTAAAATTATTATTGTCATATAATTTTAACGTGCCTCATGCTTGTCACTTCTAACAATTTGTAATACAGTATATGTATCGTATATTTATTTGGTTCATTTCAATAAGGGTTGAATTTTACTTGATCTACTGTATTATATTAAGACACCCATGCGGGGGGGGGGGGGAGTGCAGGTGACCTGTTCCCCTGCCTGATTTATTACCGCACGCCACTGATTGTTACCATTTGAAATGCGGACGAAACATCAGTCGTTTCGTCAGCTATTACCGCCAAAAAATCAGCCTTCTCGATTTCTTTTGAAATTTCCTCGTGGCATACCTGTAGCATGCAGTCAAGCAATTCGTTCTGAACTGTTTTCGAAGTTCCCTTAAAAACAGTTGCTTTCTCTAGGTGGCCTTTCATACTTTCGTCCAGTTCGCCACTGAAGTTCACAAGCCCGCGAAATATTCCTGGGTTCGAGGAGGAAACGGTTTCGTCATGACCCCTGAGAGCTAGCTCGAATGCACCACAAAAACGGACGCAATTAATTATTATATTTAATACATATCTGTTCTTCGAAACTTTCTCGTTATGTTCATGAAGAGACTGACGGTATGCACTGTCCAACCGTGCTTGAATGTTCACTTTCCCCAGAAGAACAAAGTTGAGAACATTGTCCATGTGCGCATGCGAAGCTTCGTGCTTCTTGATTTTTCACTCAAGTGATGTAGATCCTTCACCCCCACCTTGGACCATGCAATATCTCCACCAAACAGCACACACGGAAAACAAAAGAGAGCATTCTTCTTGTCACAACCGCACAACCAATCGCACTTGTCGTAAGTTTCAACGCGAAATTTCCGAGTGAACTCACGACCTCCCTTCTTGGACACTTGTTCTAGATTCAAATTCGGCCTAGGTTTTTTATGCTTATTTTTTCATCCAGACTTCTGGTTGAAAAACTTCGCACTAACAAGTTCTCCACACTGTTCATCACGACAAACATACAACTACAGCACACAACTACCGAAAAAGCTTTACTTCTCCATGGAAAACGAAAAAACAACAAGTGTCAATGCTATCGTCTTCCCATCCGGTCGTTTTATTGCCTCGAGGTTGCCAGACAATTTTGCCAACTTCTCAGAAATTTGTAGTGCAGAGGTTCCTGTCGCGGTGAGTTTAGATGACGACAGAGACGAAGATATAGTACAAGCAATGCAAGCACTGCTTGCATAATTCGAATATCATTTAATGTACTTAATGTTCTAACCGTATTTAGTTTCCATCGCACTCGATTTCGCGAAAAAATGCGGCCGCAAACTCGCCCAGCAGCTCTGTAGCAAGCACCAGCCTCAATGCTTGCAGCCGTTCTGCGGGAAAATAAGGCCTCCGAAGGAGTCACATGGCGAAGCGTGAAATTCTGGTGGAACCCGTCCACAAAGCTTCTACAAAAAGCTGTGCTTTCCGAGCTTGCGTGATTCCCGAAAATAGCCGAGTTCAACCGAAAGCAGAAGGATTTATCTATGGGTACGTTGCCAGCAAAAACTAGTAACGAATATTTGTCTTCATGAACACGTAAACAAGATCGCAAATATAATAATAATTGTTAGTCATAAAATAACTAAAAGAAGTTATTATCACTGTTCTAAATTCCATATATATATCATATTATATTACAAATTATTTTAGATTTCGCGAAATGTAAAACGCGTAAAAAAAGTTGACATTGGGAGTTGGGGCAGTGGAATTTCTGCACCCCCGTGAAGAGTTTTCTCAGGGAGGGAGGGAAGATTGGACGGACCTTGGAAAGCGCGTGGGATAGTGTGAGTGTTTGTTGCTTCGTGTTTTGTGCTGTGAATTTATCGGAATGAACGCGTATTTAGGAACGGTTGATGTGAAGTGCGGGTGTATTATTGAGCAATTGAAAATTGCTTCGTTTAGCTCGAGAGAGATAAGTGTTAAAATGAAAATCGTGGAAAGGGGTCGACCAACACCAAGAGTTTGAAATTTATTGTGGTGAGTACATCGTCTATGCATGTGTTTCTTTGCTTTGAAATGAATTTTTTATTGTTTGTGTTTAACTTTTTATTTAGTGTTTAAGTTACTCCAATGCGGTTTTTAGGGTGCCCAAAAATACTAAATTACATCATGCAGCGTAAAATAAACAAATGATTCCCATTTTTTTTATCTAAATCGGTTTGGTCACCGTTTGACCATATTAAATAATAATGAACAAATAAAGGTACTAATAAGTAAGTAAGAAATTCCGTCTCCCTTTAGTCGTATGCGGAAAGTTCGCATATGCAAAACGTTTAATATCATATGAATAACGTTACCTGGATTTTTTTAAAAAGTAAATGTGACGTTTGCGGATCATATGGTTTATTTTTAGTACAGTCACTTTATTACGATATTTTGACAAATCCAGCGACTGGGTAAATGAGGCTATAAACCTTGAATCTTTCCCCTCGGCATGTCGTTGTACTACATGTTTTGTTGTACTGAAACATTGCTTGCCTCCTTCGTAAGACTACGCTTCGCTACTGGATGACGAGTTTCTAATTTATTTAACAAGCGGCTTGAAAAGAAATTTTGACAACTTTATCACATTATCAGGATTTTTTTTGGAACGTGCTAATCAAAATATGTAATTAAATCTAAATGATGTACTCTACATCATTACAATGCAAATGTACTTTCCACTAAACTCAGAAAACATGCAACTCATATACGCAATAATTTTGCAAGTAACAAGAATCTGTAACCGACTTCCGTGGCTAGCATATCGCATTACAAAGCCACGGATCCTGTGTTCGAATCCCGGCCTGGACATGGGTGTTCTTTGTGAGTGGCCCTCCATCAATTTCATTATATCATCACTCATCCTCATTGTCGTGATTACCGAAAAGTAGCAGAAAGCGACTTTAAATAACAAAAATCAAGCAAGAATCTGTACTTTTTCAGTTACCGATATTATCTTTTATTGGAAATTGCGTTATTTATTGCTCTACTCTTATGTCATAAGTGAATAAGATTATCGAACGCAGAATGATTTTTTCAATGGTTGGTAATTTTCTTTCTTATGTTAACTTCAATGCTTCTGGCAACTCTTCATTGTTTACCGTTCTCCGGAGAGAGGGCCAGTTTCGCCTAGGGGGTGGGTTTCGGACGACAAACTCTCCGTCCTCCCAGCCACAGATCCCGCGCGCTTTATTCCCCCAGTTCCCTCGCCTCTTACCCCTCGCGGCCGCGCCTGAGAATGCTCTACGCTCCGCCAGATTTCTCCTGAAGTTCCGTATTCTCCCGCACGGTGGCGTGCAAACTTCGCAATTGTCGCGGAAGAATGAATACAGAACCGACTAACGAACGATCTATATGCAACGGAATATTTGCAACCCAGACAATGTAAAAGCTAATATATAAATGTTAATGTAATGTTTGTTCACTTGTAGTTACACACAGCAGTGCGGCGTCCGTATCGTCCTTATGAGCGGCCGCCCCTGATTGTGAGAATATCTTATTTGCGCTGTACGTTAGGTTAGGTTAGGTTAGGTTAGATTAGATTAGAAAGCAGCAAATTTGCGCAGGAAATAAGATATTCTCACAATCAGAACACCGTAACGTTCCAACAGCCAATCAGAGAGCAACAAATGAACCCGCATTCACAATTTGACTGGAAAAAAATATCGCGGCCGGGCGATAACGACAATGCAAGGGGGCTGACGATGATGCCGGGGGGGGCTCAGCCCCCCCTGGCCCCTGCCTGGCTACGGGCCTGTTGTTACTTGGACATTTTATCGATGACACTGAATGTAGAAAAATTGTAAATGAAGAAATCGCAAGTCATATTTTTAACATGAGTAGTAAGTAGTAGAAATCATTGTAATGTGTGTTTGGCGTCTGCCTTCTGCTTCCGTACTGTACGCCTGCCCCCAGAACGGGGTGGCGGACGTTCGGGCTGACACCTGGCGTAAAAGAGGGGACATGTACCGTACTGCAAGGGAATATGTAGATTCGGACGACTTCGATGGCACACGAAAGCAACGGGAGAAATAGGAACGGAGCGCTTGCCAATCCGGACAAGGCCCCTTTGAGTCTCTCATGCAACAGTTGGATGCCATGGAATCCAGAAGGAAAGAGTTTTAGGCGAGTGTTCTCTTGTTAAATCTAAGTATATTGTTTTCGAAGTTTAATGAATGATATTTAATCACATGTGTCTCTATTTTAAAGTTTACACGTGTTATTAATACAGAGCATGCAATTAGTGGAAGTGAAGTATCATGATAACAAAACTTTTAATAATAATAATAATAATAATAATAATAATAATAATAATAATAATAATTAGGGGTGAGCCGATACCACTTTGAACAGATACCGATGCTTGAAAAATTACAATAGTTAAAAGCTGTTTAAAATATTGATTAATAATAGTGTCTACACATTCCATTCTAGCTATATGCATAAATTTATCAAAATATTTGCTTTAAAATATTCAAGAATTATATCAGAATATTATATTGCATGTTACGTTATCACAAAATCCACAATTTTTTCACACAAAACTGGTGCAAAATTAAAAGAAACTTCTAATTTTGCTTAATTTCCACGATTAATTAGACTCCGCGTAAGTGTCGAGCGCCATTTTTGCGGATTCCGTGAAAGACCAAAATGGCGGGAAACTATAGGCCGGTATCGTTAAATACATTGCAACCGATACTTTCCGATACCACCGGTATTGGTATTGGCTCAGCCCTATATAATAATAATAATAATAATGATGATGATGATGATGATGTCAGCAAGGCCAAAAACAAAGGATAGCGTAGGGGCCTAAAATTTTACAGTGACATAATCCAGAGCTTGGATCCAATATACATCACTGTGAGAAATATGGCAGATATTGTTGTGAAGGAGATATAAGTTACACTCAACGAACTACCACTTGTGTAAATACTTGCCGTAAATCCATGAAACTGCGATCGACTCGAAGAGGACAGCGAACAGCATAGAATAGCCGGCAGCGTACCGATCCAGCAGGTTGAAAAAGTAGAAGCCGCCCTGAAATTTAACAAGTAGTAACATTAATTATAGTAATTGAACAACCCTAGCAACACTTACCAGGGCATGATGTTAATAGTGATTGATATCTTGCAGGCAAACTCTTCATGCAGTGACTATGAACCAATATTCTGTGAATGTTAGTGACAGTCTTTCTACATTAGCATGGAATGGTGTTGTTCAACAGATGAAACATTTCCGGTCTCGTCTCATTTTTCAAGACGAGACACGAGACGGGACAAACATTTTTTTCGAGACGAGACATTTCCAGTCTAGTTTACATTATTCAGTTTATCTATTGCTTATTTTTGGAAGAGTAGGCAAAGGTTAATCTACATTGTCTCAAAAACAAAAACGGATTATTGATCGATGGACTTGATCTTAGTGAAATTAAACATGAACAAGTATTCATATATTGGAGTTCTGGAGAATGCGCTGTGATTCTTGTAAAGCGAAAAGGGGAAGTTGGAAAGTACTTACTTGCAAACAAGCAGCATAAAGCAGAGCCTAACACACAGTATATGAAGACTGTCGCCTGCGAACAGACTATGAAGCCAGTGGGTGAGCAGAGGCTAGTATCCTACACACCTGTGAGCAGGAAGAAGAGGTTAGCATTCTTCTCATCTTCTAACAGAAGCGAGACCAGTAAGGAAGTAGATGTCACGAGCCGGCAATAAGGCCAGCGAGTTAGCAGAGGCCAGCTTTCTACTTACCTTCGAGCAGGAAGTAAGGCCAACGACTTAGCAGAGGTTTGCTTTCTACTCACCTGCGAACAGGAAGTGAGGTCAACGAGTTAGCAGAGGCTAGCAATCTATTCATCTGCGAGCAGGAAATAAGGCCAACGAGTTAGCAGAGGCCAGATTTCTACTCAACTGCGAACAGGAAGTAATGCCAACGACTTAGCAGAGGCCAGCTTTCTACTTACCTTCGAGCAGGAAGTAAGGCCAACGACTTAGCAGAGGTTTGCTTTCTACTCACCTGCGAACAGGAAGTGAGGTCAACGAGTTAGCAGAGGCTAGCAATCTATTCATCTGCGAGCAGGAAATAAGGCCAACGAGTTAGCAGAGGCCAGATTTCTACTCAACTGCGAACAGGAAGTAATGCCAACGACTTAGCAGAGGCCAGCTTTCTACTTACCTTCGAGCAGGAAGTAAGGCCAACGACTTAGCAGAGGTTTGCTTTCTACTCACCTGCGAACAGGAAGTGAGGTCAACGAGTTAGCAGAGGCTAGCAATCTATTCATCTGCGAGCAGGAAATAAGGCCAACGAGTTAGCAGAGGCCAGATTTCTACTCAACTGCGAACAGGAAGTAATGCTAACGACTTTAGCAGAGGCCAGCTTTCTACTTACCTTCGAGCAGGAAGTAAGGCCAACGACTTAGCAGAGGTTTGCTTTCTACTCACCTGCGAACAGGAAGTGAGGTCAACGAGTTAGCAGAGGCTAGCAATCTATTCATCTGCGAGCAGGAAATAAGGCCAACGAGTTAGCAGAGGCCAGATTTCTACTCAACTGCGAACAGGAAGTAATGCCAACGACTTAGCAGAGGCCAGCTTTCTACTTACCTTCGAGCAGGAAGTAAGGCCAACGACTTAGCAGAGGTTTGCTTTCTACTCACCTGCGAACAGGAAGTGAGGTCAACGAGTTAGCAGAGGCCAGCTTTCTACTTACCTTCGAGCAGGAAGTAAGGCCAACGACTTAGCAGAGGTTTGCTTTCTACTCACCTGCGAACAGGAAGTGAGGTCAACGAGTTAGCAGAGGCTAGCATTCTATTCATCTGCGAGCAGGAAATGAGGCCAGCTTTCTACTTACCTTCGAGCAAGAAGTAAGGCCAACGAGTTAGCAGAGGTTTGCTTTCTACTCACCTGCGAACAGGAAGTTAGGTTAACGAGTTAGCAGAGGCTACCCTTATATTCATCTGCGAGCAAGAAATGAGGCCAACGAATTAGCAGAGGCCAGCTTTCTACTTACCTTCGAGCTGGAAGTAAGGCCAACGAGTTAGCAGAGGTTTGCTTTCTATTCACCTGCGAGCAGGAAATGAGGTCAACGAGTTAGCAGAGGCTAGGTTTCTACTCAACTGCGAACAGAATGTTAGGCCAAAAAGTTTAGATTTATATTCACCTTCGAGCAGGAAGTGAGACGAACGAGAAATATCATATCTCCTCAACCCCTGACTCTAAAGGCACAAAACGAAAACCATTCTCTGGAGGAAACCATGAGCTATGAATTTGGTCCAGTGACTTTAGGACGTAAAATGCATAGTTTCTTACATATTTGCTGTTATTTTGGGTCGGAAACCAACTTTTACGCTAATTCTAAAAATTAAAGAAACTTTTTGAAACTTTGTAATTCAATTAAGATTTATGGCAGCTCTATCAAACAAAAAAACATAACTTAGCGAATCTTCTGCTCTTTCATTTTGATTATCTTCACTTTTTGTCTACAATGCACATTTTTCTAAATATTAATTCTTTTACTTATCAAGGTGAGTTTTTGGCGCCATTTCTTCAAGATGGTGGCGAACCTATAGGTCAGAGAGTGTTAGACTTTTCAAAATCGGATTCCTCACTTTTTTTTTTACTATAGGGGCAGTTGGTTTTATTTCTGTTGCAATTAGTTCCTCAGATGGCCAAAAAATTGCATAACTTTCCTCGACTAAAAGCAGAGGCTAGAATTCCAGTCACTTGCTAGCAGAAAGTGAGGCCAACGAATAAGCAGAGGTTAGTTTTCTACTCACCTCCGAGCAGGAAGTGAGACCAAGCACATGGCACAGTGGTTCGGATGCCACTTTAAACTGTAGATCCAGTCCAGATTGGCCTTTCTGTGCATAAAGTGAACAATTCAATCAATTCAGTCAATCAAATAGAGTTATCAGAGGCTAGCTTTATACTCAACTGCGAACAGTAAGTGAGGTCAACGAGTTTTTCACCTGCGAGCAGAAAGTGAGGTCAACGAGAAAGCAGAGGCTAGAATTCTAGTCGCTAGAGAGCAGAAAGTGAGGCTCGCGTATAAGCAGAGGCTAACTTTGTACTCACCCACGAACAGGAACTGAGGTCAACGAGTTAGCATATGTTAGATTTCTACTCACCTGCGAGCATGAAGCGAGGCCAACGGGTCAGCAGAGGCTAGTTTTCTATTCAGCTGCGAGCATAAAGTGAGACCAATGAGTTAGCAGAGGTTAGCCTTCTACTCACCTGCGAGCAGAAAGTGAGGCCACCGAGTTAGCAGAGGTTAGCTTTCTACTCACCTGCGAGCATGAAGCGAGGCCAACGGGTCAGCAGAGGACAGTTTTCTATTCAGCTGCGAACATAAAGCGAGACCAATGAGTTAGCAGAGGTTAGCCTTCTACTCACCTTCGAGCAGAAAGTGAGGCCAACGAGTTAGCAGAGGTTAGCTTTCTACTCACCTGCGAGCATGAAGCGAGGCCAACGATGAAATAGAGGGTGAAGAGAGCTGCCACAAAGATCTCCCTGTGCCTGCCAATGATTGCGAACTCATCGCTCAGGGCAGTAATTATAGCCTCTGATCCGCCGAACTGTAACACAAGAGCAAATTAGAAATCAGCATTGCAGTCGTTTCTGGATTATAGCAGATCATTCATTAAATATTTGTTTTAGTCCCCAATTATCGAAAATGAGAGGATGAATGTAAAGAATTACCAAGTATTCTATTCCTTTCTTGAAAAATCATCTTTTCTTAGCTGTTAAAGAGCCAAGGCTCCTAGGTTCGAGACCTGAGTGTGTCTTGTGCTTGTCCCATTAAATATTTCCACATATCATCATTCATCCTTATCAAGAGGTAAAAAACGATAATTCGATTGATTTCTTCTGTTTTACTTCTATTTTATGCCCCTTTTGGCTAATTGCGAAGATGAGGATGAGTGATGATATGATGAAATTGATGAAAGGACACTCACAAAGAACCCCAGGACGGGATTCGAACACAGGTTCCCTGGTGTCGTATCGCGCTGTACATTCCAACTGGGAACGGAACGCGGTACTCCACGATTACAAGGTGACAACTTTAGCCGCTATGCTACCAGTGTGGATCATTCAAAGTTGAAAATTACTAATAGTATAATAAAGTTTCATATTGCAAGTATATTTAGTATATTTAGTGGATTCTTTTTTATACTAACAGTGGAGTACTTAGAGGTCAGAAAGCTTATCTTGGTACAGTTCTTGGTAGTCTGTTGTCTGTACGTTGTTGCTGTCAAACGTATGTTTCGTGCAAACCTGATGATTGACCATGCTGCAGTAAGAGTACTTTGAAAGGGCAAGCAATAATATCAATGAGTTATTCAAGCACTTAGAGGGCAAATTCTTACCACTCGCTATCAGAGTTGCTCCCAGGCACGTACTTAGAAATACATTTCGGGTGGGGTCCGACCAAGTGTCTCAATAATAATAATAAAATTAGAATAAGTATATTATATTAAACTAAATGTTAATTAAGAGTGTAAATTATTTAATATTGTTATTATTAATTGAATAGGGAAATATGACGAATTGATAGATATATAACAGCATGTATTCATTATCTAGCTTTCGCCAAAATTTGAATAAAAACAATAATTCTGGCAAGGAAATTAATGTCAAATAGACGAATAATTGAATAGTTGTTGAATAACAAAAGAGGAGTTAATCCAATTGTATTAGGCAAAAGTAATTGCACGACGATCACTTTTAATTGCCTATTACAACTGACAAAAAGTAAAGTTGCTGATTAATATTTTATGTATATTGATGTCACGGTATCCAGTGACATGTGAAACGCAGTTCGATATCAATTATTTTTGTTTATTGATTCATTGTATGTTCAAATATAAAAGTGTGAGGTTTGATTTATTTTGTGGATAAATTTGTATCCGAGCCAGACGTCGGGAGTTGGGAGAAGGGTTTTTCCTGAGTGACAGCCGAACTGTCATTGCGGCCTAGAACATGACATATTTGCACCAACACGGGACGTCACGGAGAAAAGGAAGACTTATTTCCATCGGGACCGAGGTAGGAGTCGCATCGGGTGGGCGAACCCATTTTTCACGGATGACCAGGAAAATCAGCTGGAGACCAAGCCTGCAAGAATCGAGGACGCGCCTGGTGACCGCGTTTCAAGTCAATGGACAGAGGTCATTTCCATCTCTTCGGAAACCCAAGCCAAGCCACTTTAACGTGCTTCTCAACCGACAAATTCGAAAGCGGTATAAATCGAGAGTACTACGAGTCCAAAAGACAGTTTTTACCCGGATTTCATAGAGAGAGCATCTCCGCGCTACACTCTCGCGTGACTATTGTTTTGTCTCCGTGGACTTTGTTTTCTTACGTACCGTGAGCGAATTGCAGATAGAGAGTTAACAGTATGCGCCTTATTTGGTGAAGCATTACGCGGTGCTTTGTTTTTGCCAAGCGTGGACTACATAATAATGGGGGGCTAAAGGAGATAGAGAAGTGAGGCCGCCGCCTTCCCTGACGCCCGCAACGATGCATCGCCATCATACGGTGAAGCCAGCCAGCCAGCGCCAAAGACGACACCAAAGTCAACCACTGCCCAAAGCCCGAATGACGTTTCCAGTTCGACGTTCCATATGCATGTATGTATATATGTATATATATACACACACACACTTCACAGGTATCTACCTATACCTAGGTATAATGTAAAGGCATTGGGAATATTCTATTTTAGAACAACGTACACGATTTTCCTATTTTTAATGCAAAATTTCCATAAACAATTTTTACTTCTTTGATTTACTTAGAATTTATGGTTCTTTTAAAAACAGATTTTAAGACCAGATAACAATTGCGAAACATGTAAAGCTCTGGACCTTGTTTTGTGCTCATTTTGAATTTAACGGAACGGAAAATCAGGAGTTCGAAATGTGAAAATTGCCAATAAAGATACATCTATTTATTTAAATGCAGGGTGAGATTAAAGGGGATGAGGATTCCCCCCTCGTCTATCTTGAGCCATCCCAACCAGGAATTATCATCTCCCACCCACGGATATGGAAACCATATTATTATATGCATCATAATCATAAGTTTCCACTTCAGTTCAGTTCATCTCAATTTTCAACAATGTTTCTCAATGCAGAATACGTAAGTACGAATATTCAAATTAAATGAACTAGCAAATTTCAGCCGTCTTGCGAATATAAGAAATTTACCAAATGTTTAGTTGGCGGAGGTTCTGGTGGCGAGAAATGTACCAAGATAAGCCTTCTAGCTTACAGAATAGTCTCTACTACTTGATACGAGTTAAGAAATGATATTTGCACATCTATTAATTAAAATATTTGAAGGATACTTTCGCCTCAGTGGCCTAATCGACACCAACAGTCCTGGGTTTGAGTCATGGCTTGTGTATGGCCTTATAACTGGCCTTTCATGAGTTTTATCATTATTCATTTTCATCGTTATGATTAGCCCACAGAGACAGAAACAGTACCAAGCAATGCGACTATTAAAAATTAGGAATATCATCTATCTATTTCAATCCAGAGTTTTTAATAGGAACTATTCTGCAAGTTACAACATGCCATGCTACAGATTCAGATGTCAATTGGCTAATCTCTTTAGCATATGCACATGGGAAATTTCTATTGGCAATTATCGATTTGCGGTTATTCAGTACACAGGGGTAGATCGTAATCCGTACCGGAAGTGCGAGATTTAAAACTCCCTCCCCCACAAAACTGGACGAAAATAAGTCTGATGACCAGACCGAGTTGCCCAGCAACAATGGCTGAACGCAACAATGCCTCTGTGAATGCATTCGGAGACGTAATCCAGCATCACCACTCAAAAAAATCTAATTCAAATGTTTGCAAAAATCCAGGAAATGGGTAGAGAGAAGACAACCAAGCTGGAAGGTAATGTCAACATTATGAAATACGCTTTTAATTTATTTATTTTATTTTTTTTTTTTTTTATTTTTTTTTTTTTTTTTTTTTGCGGATGGAGGAAGCAGAGGAAAAGTAATCTTAATAAATATGCACTATTGACTATTATTGGAATTGATGTTTAGAAATGTGAATTGTCTCTTGAAGAATTGGACCTTTTCTGGCAATTTTCTTTATTTTGCTTACCTCTCTTGCGACAGTGAGGATAATGATGAGCTGTTATTACTGATGGGCGGTATGGCCGAATCTAGCTTCCCACTCCCAATGGGTTAGTAAGCATTTAAAATTAACTAAAGCATCAAAAGAGTTACAAAATCGAGCACAAGAGGGTGTGGTTTTGAAAATTATATATTGCTGAAGTTCTTTCTCGTATTTCGATACCCTCCCAACACTTTTACCCCTTTTTATTATCATTGTGGAATTTTGTACAAAGCATTAGCTTGAAAATTATCTTGTTATAGTTAAAAGTTAAAAATTCACTACAAATTCGTGTTTCTTAGTTTCCAGAAGTGTACAAATTTGAACTCAACTGCTTCATTGCATGTTTGCTCGTTGAGACTCAAAGCTGCAATCGAAAATTCAAATAAATGAATGTGTTAATATACTAAACATTGTAAAATTGTAAATAAACTATTATATCCTAATATTGTTAAAAACAACAGGGCCTCTGAGTAGCCAAATAGTTAACGCTCTGTCCTCTGGTGCGAGTTGTCCCGGATTCGATTCGCGGTGGGAGCTCCAAACTTTTTGGTGTTTACCCAGTATCGTGAGGACAATTGGGAAGCTAGAAGGAGTGGACTGTCTCGCTAGATGGGACAAAACGAAAAAGGGCTGTTGAGCCATGGAGTAGGTTTAGTTAAGAAAACAGAATTAATTAGGACTGAGC
This sequence comes from Lepisma saccharinum, assembly GCF_977018435.1. NCBI lineage: Eukaryota > Metazoa > Arthropoda > Insecta > Zygentoma > Lepismatidae > Lepisma > Lepisma saccharinum. The sequence continues at coordinate 70,449,655 of NC_139237.1, forward strand.
CGATACCACTTTGAACCGATACCTGTGCCGACACTCTTACCGATACCCACCGATACCGATGTTTGAAAATTTTCAATAATTAAAATTTGGTCAAAATATTGACCAATATTTATGCATAAATATTCTTCTCACGTATATGCATCAATTTACAAAGAAATTTGCTTCATAATTAGGGAACGCATTTTAAGGTGCAGAATTATGGCCGGAAAAGGGAAGAAAAGGTTTTCTAAAAGGTGCAAAAAAAAAGGTGCCTTTATTCAGGTCTAAACCAGTTACATTAACATTCTTTATTCAACACTGTAGCAAATCACATAATTTATGGTAAACATGGTACAATTTATATTATACCATTATAGCTCTCGCACTTCTCTACAAAATGACACTATAGGATTTTATGTAGCCGCGCACGAAAAGTGAAAATCGTTTATTTTTCTGTCCAATTTCTTAACAAAACATGAAAGAGAGGAAAGAAAAAAGGTGCTGAAGCATCAAAGAGGGGGTAGAAAAGGAATAAATGTGCTAGTCTCACGAAAAGGTGCAACACTTGTGTTTATTTTACTTGATTTCATGTCCAAAAATACATATCTCAAACGATCGGTAAGATGCTGTACCTTAAAGTCCGTTCCTCTATTATTCAAGAATTAAATGAGAATTAAAATAGATGTTATGTAGTCACAAAATACAGTTTTTTGTGCAAAATTGTTGCAAAATAAAAAGAAAGTTTGAATTTTGCAAAATTTCCAGAATAATTAGACACCACTCGGTATCGGCTCAGCCTTATAATTAACGAAGCTATATGCATACAAATTAAATACACAAAGAACAACATGTATCATGACAAAGATATGTTGAGTGCAGTAAAACATTAACTTGCATAAACTCTAACGGTGGACTTTTGGTTCATCAAAATACACACAGAAATACATAAACGGGTACTTTTACCAGTTGGTGCTTCATGCGATGCACTAAAAATGCATATATAGAGGCAGACACAACCATTTCCAAGATACCACAATTGCACGTGTCAACTGTGTCAGTTGATCAAAAGTGCATTAAACTTGAGTTTATGCATTTTGAATTCTGTGTAGTAGAAATTATTTGCAATTCCTGCAACAGCGTTATGATTCATTTTCTAGTTTACGGTTAGGTTAGGTTAGTTAACATGAAGGAAATTTTAAATTACCTGATTTCTACTTAAGATTTTCAGTCCAAAAATAATTCTTCGTTTCGCAGTTGATTTAGTTGCTAGGCTCCAATAATGTAACATTCTTGATAAGGTTCATTGTATAATTGTTTCCTATGTTTGCTTTGTTAAATTTGTGCTTTAATTATAACTGTAACATTGACCAAAATACAATTAAATAAATGTCTGTCGAAGAGAGTAGTGTGTTCCTCCAAAACATTACATTAACAACGTGTTTAAACCATAGTAACAAAAGTAAATAGAATTAGAAAAATGCTAGTCTTGTAAAGTTTTGATTGGTAATTAAGAGTTGTGTATGGTATGTGTAATATATATACGTCTAGTTGCTTTAATTATAAAAGTGCAGCCAATATATAAAAAATAAGAATAAGTTAAGCAAGCGAACATTATTCAGGAACCGAACTAGTCCATGTCAAGTACAAAATATATTTCGGGGGGGGGTCCAAACCAAGTGTCTCAGGAATAATAATAATAATAATAATGACGATTATAATAATAAAATAATAACACTAACAATGTTTGAATTAAAATAATTATATTATAAGTATAAAAAAGTAAAGCGTTCCCCTGTGCTTTGCACCACGCCATGAAGGCGTATAGGGGGTAAATAAATACTAATTAAAATATAAAATTAATTAATATTATTTTGTTATTATTATATGAATAGGTATAAAATACGGTATAAGAGATATAAGAGCAAGTATTCATTATCTAGCTTAGCTGTAGTTAAGATCGGTATAATTTCCATAAAAACAAGTGCCCTCGGAAATATATTAATGTCAAATAGGTAAAGAATTGAATATTTATTCATTAACACAAAATAATTTTAGATCCAGTTGGCGAAAAGTAAAGTTTCTGATTAATATTTTATGCATGGCATCATAAATAGTAGTGTGAAAGCATAAATCTTTGGCACTGTCCTTCAAGCCGTATGATCCCAATATAATCCTTGCCCAGATGAAATTAATAACCATTGATTTATGCAGCAAATGCTAAAGCAGCAAATTTTCATTAGTTAATTTTAGTTCTTGGTCTTTCGGAGATGGGCTCAGACCCCCTGGACCCCTCCTAAATACCGTCCTTGGTCAAGTAACATACCGAACTGTCCAACCCAAGGGTGAGAAGCATCATGAAGAAGATGAGCGCCCAGAAGACGGATCCTGGCATCGTCGCGATGGCTTCTGGGTAGACGACGAACACCAACCCGGGACCTTCCGTTGCTACGTCCTGGATGGACTTGCCGGAATTCTGTGCCATGTAGCCCAGCACGGAGAAGATGACAAAGCCGGCGATGAAGCTGGTGCAGGAGTTGATCACGCTCGTGAGGAGAGCGTCCCTGGAAGATGAAGAAATAGAGATGAAACTGTGACAAAAGATGGCTAGGGACTCGTGTTGTGAGCGAGAAAGCATATCTCGTTCACTGATTTGATTTCTTTGCCTTCGCTTTTCTGCCAGTTTCGGCTAATAGCGAAAATGCCAACGTTCGTGGAGAAGCTAACCTGGTCCCGGGTTCGAATCCCGGGTGACCCATCATCGTTATATTATCACTAGGGAGCGGAAGTTGATGAAATGTCATCTTTTTGCTGACATCTCGGACACGATGCCCATTAAATATACAGAATATTACACTTCGTCTAGCACCCAAAACAAGTAATTCTAAAGTGCAATTTTTGGCATTTTTTTCCAATTTTCAGATTTTAGGTCATTTCCCCCGATTTTCGTCATTTTTTGCAATATTCGGTGTATTCTTTCGTCATATTTTGTCACTTCTTTCATTTTGGTAATATTCTTGAGTCTTTTCACCAAGGTGAACATAGACCTATATATATATATATATCTCGCAGGATTGCAATTTACGAGCAAAAGAAATGCTGAACTGGTGAAAGTCCTTTGTTGTGTCGTTTTTTTTTTGTTTTTTTAAAGCAAGATTGCATTTTGTTCAATTTTCTTTTCATTTCAATTTTTAACTGAAACTAACAAATTTAATGGTCACTTTTGAATTTTTTACATCATTTTTTCCCATTTTTAGGACATTCTATAGGTCATATACCTATATTTTTGAGGTCATCAACTTCCGCTCCCTAATTATCACTCATCCTCGTCGCCGCGATTAGCCAAACGTGGCAGAAAAGCTATTACTGCATGCCTTGATTTAACGTGGCCCTGGAACAAAACTATTCGTGGTAAAGGAAAAATATACAGTAAATGTTTCTGTACATATTTTTGTTAATTACCATCAATAAAGATTGCGTTTCATTACATTATCTGTTATGATTCCTCAGGGGTAGCATAAATATTTGAAATGAATTGGAGCGTCAGTCGGATGCTAATTGGTATTTACGGTGTATTTGCCCGAAACGCGATCAGCACTTTATTACGCCTTGCTGACAAGCCAACTAGTGAAATAAACCCGTCACTCGAGAATTTCTTTCGGTAGGCTCAAGGCTGGACGATATACAGGGCGTTCGAAAATAAATGGTGGTTTGGTTGGTTGATTTGGTTTATTTTAGTTCGCTTTTATGATACTTTTGGCTAATTCGATGACTGATGATCTGATGAAATTGATGAAGGGACACTCACAAACATCCATGCCCAGGTCGGGATTCGAACCAGAGACCCTGCCGGCAGATGGTGTGATTAGAAGTTGAATACGATAACGTCAATTAGCCCTCGGGCGTTTATTATTCACAATTTATTTGCACGTATTTAGAATTTATTTGCACCTATTTAGAATTTATTTGCACGTATTAAGAACTAATTTGCATAATTTTGAATAAATTTGCATATCATTAGAATAAATTTGCATTTACATATTTGCATGTTTATAACTTTTATGAATTTTTAATTTTTAATTTTATGAAAAATATGTATATAGAAGGTAATTAGCGGAACTAAATGTTATGCATATGGTTTTATATTCATTACTGCAAAGTATGTAATGTATGAACCGATAATATTAATGTTTATAATATTGAAAATAAGGTTTACGGTTTATGAAACGCTATGAAGGGTGTTAAGGGTACGAAAGAAGACGGTCCCGGTACTCGAACCTGCGATATGTAACGGTAATAAATGGTTAGGCCTATAGTGTACAATGTAATAATGTTATTATGGTATGAAAGACGATGGTACGACATGCTAGACAGAAGACGGTGAACTCCGCGCAGGTAGACGAGAAAGGAATTTGGGGGATGTGCGGTCAAGGTCAAATGACGTCAGAACGCCAGAACAAAGAAAGAATCCGATTGACCAATCAGAACCGGTTTTCCCAAGGTTAATCAGAACGCAAGAACAGGTGAAAGGTATGCAACGCCGTAGGGCAGGGGAGGGATTGAACCAGACAACAAAGGATGTCTGGGCCTGCGCGATCTAGGTCAAATCTCTGAAGCTATGCGTTGCTTGTAGAACCGGTTTCCGCCGCCAATTAATATTCAGCTCAGGTTTGCCTCCAAGGCACGGGATGCTGAAGCATAGGGACTAGGCTAAAGCGCTTGCATGTCAGAACAGGTTTCTGTAAAAGTAGCCCAAGGTTACCGAGAACACAAGAAAAAAGGATTTTGGGATACCCAATTAGATTGGAGCAAGAATTTTACCTTGAATTTATTTCAACTTTTAATTTATTATTTTACAAGTTTATGCTTATTTTTATCAAAATAACACAATTCAATCTGTTCAGGAAATACTTTTATAGTTACATTTTCGACACACAAAGACTTCTATCTGTTTATTTCACAAGTTTAGGCTTATTATTACCAAAATAACACAATTCAATCTGTTAAGGAAAGACTTTTAGTTACATTTTCGACACACAAAGTGTGTGTTCTCAACTTCTAAGGGTCCTAGGTTCGTTACCCCGTGATAAAAGCAAATAGTGAAAACTGTAGGCCCAGTCCCTGATAGCTCTCCCTTCTTCATAGTATAGATAAAAAACCCTTACGCTTCGTTCTCCTTGTTCAAGGTAAAATTCTCGCTCCAATCTAATTGGGTATCCCAAAATCCTTTTTTCTTGTGTTCTCGGTAACCTTGGGCTACTTTTACAGAAACCTGTTCTGACATGCAAGCGCTCTAGCCTAGTCCCTATGCTTCAGCATCCCGAGCCTTGGAGGCAAACCTGAGCTGAATATTAATTGGCGGCGGAAACCGGTTCTACAAGCAACGCATAGCTTCAGAGATTTGACCTAGATCGCGCAGGCCCAGACATCCTTTGTTGTCTGGTTCAATCCCTCCCCTGCCCTACGGCGTTGCATACCTTTCACCTGTTCTTGCGTTCTGATTAATCTTGGGAAAACCGGTTCTGATTGGTCAATCGGATTCTTTCTTTGTTCTGGCGTTCTGACGTCATTTGACCTTGACCGCACATCCCCCAAATTCCTTTCTCGTCTACCTGCGCGGAGTTCACCGTCTTCTGTCTAGCATGTCGTACCATCGTCTTTCATACCATAATAACATTATTACATTGTACACTATAGGCCTAACCATTTATTACCGTTACATATCGCAGGTTCGAGTACCGGGACCGTCTTCTTTCGTACCCTTAACACCCTTCATAGCGTTTCATAAACCGTAAACCTTATTTTCAATATTATAAACATTAATATTATCGGTTCATACATTACATACTTTGCAGTAATGAATACAAAACCATATGCATAACATTTAGTTCCGCTAATTACCTTCTATATACATATTTTTCATAAAATTAAAAATTAAAAATTCATAAAAGTTATAAACATGCAAATATGTAAATGCAAATTTATTCTAATGATATGCAAATTTATTCTAATGATATGCAAATTTATTCTAAATTATGCAAATTAGTTCTTAATACGTTCAAATAAATTCTAAATACGTGCAAATAAATTGTGAATATTACACGCCCGAGGGCTAATTGACGTTATCGTATTCAACCTCTACTGGTGTGGTTTGGTGATCTTATTTTGAAAGATATGTTACACTGTTTGCCTGTGTTCTGTGTGCCTCTCTATTCTGTATTCCCTTTCCTATCTTTTGGCTATACTCTATCTTACTATCTTCTCCTTCTCATTTCCTATGCTCTCTTTATCTAGTTTTGCTTCTATCTAGTCTTCCTCTTTATTGCATGTCTTTCTTTTCCTCTCACTTTATTTCTTACCACCTTTCTCTTGTTCTCTTGCGGTGTAAGGGGTGACCCTTCCTCTTAGTACACCCTGTACTGCATTTTACAGACTAACAAGCCTCTGGCGTCTGTGTTTTGTCCATACGTGTGGTGAGTGCCGAAGTCAGAATGTTTTAATGCTTTAATATTTTTAGTAATCGACATTACAGTTAATTTAGGTAAGGTAAGGGGTTGGACCCCGTATAATGTGACATGGCAAAATAGTCTTTAAGTGTTGACGTACCCAAATTTTCGAATTCATAATTCAAATTCTTGTTCTGTTATTATAATTTCCTTGGTTTTTTTTACTTGTTTCGTTCACTCTCTCTCTCTCTCTCTCTTTATATTTCTCTGTCTGTCTCTATCTGTAACTGACAGAGGAATTTTCTTAACTTGAATAAATTTAGACCTTTCTACTGTGACTCTGCAATATATACAAAAGAAATGAACAAAAATTGTGACAGAAGAGAATCACTTCTTACACAGTGATTGATTAATCTTTTGTTTTAAGTCCACTTTATGCACAGTAAGGCTAATCGGGACTGGACCTACAGTTTAAAGTGGGATCCGAAGCTCTATGTGCCTCCAACGGGTATCGAACCCGGGACCCCTTGATTACAAGGCGACGACGCTACCACTGCGCCATCGGGGGAGGCACTTCTTACACAGTGACAATGCCGCATACTATTTAATTTAAAATTCTAAAATGTTACTTTAAAAAATAAGAATTTTTAAATCTATAAATAGCGGTATCGAATTTATTTTGTTCGATCAAGTCTTCACTTAAAACAAAGCCTGCATACCTGTAATCAAGAAGTCTCGGGTACTATATCCGGTGGAGGGACATCGCGCAGTGGTTCTGATCCCACTTTAAACTGTAGATCCAGTCCCTATTAGCCCATCTGAGCATAGCAAACTTATTATTGTGAACAAATATTGCACATAAACTACAATAATATTATTAGAACAGTAGAATTAACGTAAAGTAGTTACGGACTTGTGGGTTGTAACAAGTTCATATACTTTCAATGAGTCCGTGACTGTACATGCACATAAATCCAATATGTACACTCACCGGCAATAAAAATTGCACACCTAAATCCTGAAATACTCACTTCACTGCAAGGCGTTATGTGTTTTGTCTAACTCCACGGCGGTAGTAGAAGTTGCCATTGAAAATTTGCTATTATAATCCACTTATCGCCGTATAGTTAGGCAACACACATAAGGCCTTGCAGGTAAATGAGTATTTCAGGATCTATGCGTCACATTTTTTTGCCGGTGACGGTACAATAACAGTAGAAATTATTTGGAATTGACCTGGTTACCACAGTGTTAGTATTGTGAACTTTGGTTTGTAATTATATAAATTAATACAAACAATCTTTGCTGTCGATGTAAGATTAAGTAATTTCAATGTTCGCCTACTCACTTGTACACGTTGTTATGGAACTTATTATACGAGGCGAACGCTAGAAGGACTCCGAACCCAGGTCCCAAAGAGAAGAATACTTGGGTGGCAGCATCGACCCACACCTAGAGGAGCAAAAGAAATAATGAAAACACATTTGAAAATATTAACAACATTTATAATTAGATATATTTTTTCAATGATGTACAAGAATATTTTAGGTACTTGATCACAGCATGAGGGTAAATGTAAGTAAATATGAATTACAGCATTTGTTTGGACTTTTTGGGACCCTGTAGCCAGGCCCCCGGGCCGATTCGGTTCGTGCTCGACACTTGGGACTTTGGTGGGATACCCTTTCAATCGCCGCTATCTTCGAAAATTTTCCCCGGCGAGTTTTCTCAATCCAAGGTCACTTTTTAGGTGGCTTGGGACCCGCTTGCCATGGCCACCAAGCCGAAATCTTTGCGCTGGGGTTTTAGACCAAGGTCCAAGGTACCCAAGCGCGCCAAGAACCCCCAAATTTCGGCCCAGGGGGCCCCGGACACGTCCCTCCTTGAAATTGCCCTTATGGTTTCTATAAAAGCCCCCCACTTGGCTATCTCACTTTTTCGTACCTATCACAGTTTTGTCCACTCTTGTACAGCATTAATACAATATTAATTAAATAATTAATATAATTAAAAAAATAATAGAATTAGAATAAAAGTATGGACTTGAAATTGGTTCGAAAGAAAATATGGTAATCAAGATGTACTCAACAAGCTTTTTAATGAACTGGAATACATACTATATTCATACAAGATATTCGCAGTATTCATTCATTAAAAAAAATGTTCAACTAATTATTTCAAACATTTAATACACTGGTAAAAATAACGATTTTCATTATCGGCCATTTGCCCTGTACAAACCTTATCGCTTTGTATAAATTCTTAAATATTAATGAACAGGAATGCAGACCATCTATGTTCTTTTTCTTTCATCGAGCAGCGAACAACAACAATCAACACGCGGAAACCACATAAACTTTCCCTTGCCAAACACACAGATATGACCAAACTTTCGCTTTGATTAGCTGTTCGATAGAAACTAGCGGGGAAAGCCAATTGTAATTAGAACACAATGTAGTCGTCAAAACCAGTTTAGCAGCCAGCCTTGCAGCTATCATATCCAGCCAGGAGGCAAGTCCGAATCCATGACTTTTGCGACACCGTCGTATGCGACACAAAGTGTGAATAGCTTCCCGTCACACTTTAACCAGGCTTAGAACTGACAGCATCATGGAAGCTGGTGTGTTTCTGAAAACCTTTATTAGTTTTCCTTCACACTGGCATCATGGAAAAGCTGGGTGTTTAAAAGCTGGATGTATTTATCCTTTGTCAATGACGAATTTTTAGATGCCTTGTCAGTATAGGAGCAGACTGCAATCCCTTGTCAATGTAGAAATGTACAATGAGTCGTTTCTCTTGTAGTTGAACCAACATCTTACTATTTTCATTCTAATTTCTGAACGTACGCCATTCTCCTCAAAAAGCGCTTAAGATCTCTATGCATTTCATAGTCGGCAAATGCTCTTTGTATTCTTTCATCTAATGTAATGTACTGACGTCGTCTACGTTTCCCTTTAAGATTCAAGGCCCTCCTCTCACATAAGTAGCCGTTGTACACAGCTTCTAATCTTCAAGTCTTCACTAATTGGTACACGTTAGGACTTGTTTTCTCTCAATACATTAACTGTATGGTTCCATCCCTCGACTGCATTGTTAGTCCTGTGCCGCTGTTGGGAGCAGTTCCACGTGGAAATGTCGAAAACAGAGTTGTTCATCCACTGTTCAACGAAATAATCCAAAAATTTTCTCAATATGTCGTGGTTTGGTGCATCTTCCATCACACACAGCCGTCCATCATCGACGTCAGCCACAGGGAAGTAAGCCAGAGCTGAACACATTCTTATACAGAGCCGCACGTCTGGATCTGTTTTGTAATCGTTTGTCAGTCCCAACTCCTGCACCTTTCGCCACAAACATTGGTTAAAGTGATAATTACAACCACTGATATGAGCCTCTGGAAATACTTTCTTCAGAGACGCTATTGCTGCTGCTTCGAAATCCATTTTTACAAATTTCGGGTTCTATCCATCTACATTCGCCTTTACCAAACTGAAAAAAAATTCAAATGTAGTCTGATGATTTTTGGGTAAGAGAGCATAGACTAAGGGGATAATGTTAGTTTCCTCGCCGGAGCTTCCAATGTCAACGTGTATGGTGTACAACTGGCAAAACTGTCGACTGCTGCTCCTGAAACCACCGAAACACGCTGAGACGAACACCTGCAGGCCTTGAAGACTTGCGTGCTGAACTGCACGTACGGAAATGTCGCTAATTCTGGTAAACAAATTAGAAATCGTAGGGGAAAATCCAAGCAGTGTCGCTTATGACGGGAAAAAAACAGTTTTTGCATTAGTGTCGCAAATGACGGTGTCGGAAATGTCGGAACTCCAGCAAGTCCAGCATCAACTAGGGCATTCCTACTGGGAATCCAGTTTCGTGTGATATCCGCTGTCCGTTCCCCTACGTTGTCTCCTCTGTCCACATTCAGGTATTTTTATGATGTAGCGCTCCTGGCTCACCAGAGTCTCGTAGGTTGAACCCGGTAGCAGCAACTCAACGCTTCCGGTAAACGTGGACTTGCGAGATGAGGCGAGTGTTCCTGTGAACGAACACCGCCACTCACTTGAGGCTTTTGATTTAATTTGATTTTTGTTATTTTGCGTCGCTTTTCGGCTACTTTTGACGACTTTTCGCGACGATGATGGTGAGTGATGATAAGATGAGATTAATGGACACTCACAAAGGACACCCAGTCCAAGTCGGGATTCGAACTCGAGACACCTGGCGTTGTAGCCCTCGCTCTCTGCAGGAGTTTGAGAAGTGGATACAGTAAAACTTCGTTAATCCGGACTAATGGGGGGATAAGTTGACCGGTTTAACGAAAGTCCGGATTAACTGAAATAACCTAAAAGAACAATTGAAAGTGCATTAAAACTCCGTTTATAGCAACAAAACACGTATGGTGTATTTAAAGGGCATAGGCCTAAATACACTATACAGTACAGTAAAATGTAAATCAATACTGTACATACAATGCAGTATGTACATACGCGATACCCATATTGTGATGATGTGCCCCACGGACCTGGCTCTACATCACTCGAAACTCTTGCTGTGGTGTACATGTCTGTTCGGACAGTTTTTTTTTTTTTGGCCTTTTGCCTTTTGCTTGTCCGGTTTAAGCTAAGTCGGGCTTATCGGGGTTCGGATTATCGAGGTTTTACTGTACATACATATGTGTGTGTGTGTGTGTGTGTGAACGTATGTTGCCTCAACTAAAGTGTACTCTTACCTACCATAGGCTTATGGGAGATGTAGACTGTATTTAACTGTAGAATCTTGATCATTTAGGAATACCTGAACGGATAAGTACGAAAAGAAGAAATCGTGTAGAGCAAAGCAACATAATCATCAGAGATTGGGAAGGAGGGGGAAGGGGGTAGGCGTGACTTAACCAAGCATTCCCGGACACTTAGAAGACAAACTCTGGGATCAACGAATAAATAAAGCTATCGTTATGATTGTGCGTCTCGTGAAGTGTTTACGGATCGAAGACGTTGCCCATGGATACAGAATGAAAGAGCGGTGCGAAGAGATGGAGACAATAATATGCGGTACGTCAAAAGAAGATCTTTAGAAGTTGCTTATCAGCGTCTTAGGGGTAGGGTGGGAGGGGAACACGAATGTTTTTTTTATTCTCAAATATCAATATTCCAGAAGACATTTACAACTTATCTCGCCACCCTCCGTGGCGGAGTGGTTAGCACATCGCGCTACGACGCCAGGGGTCCGGGTTTGAATCGCAGCCTGGTCATGGATGTTTGTGAGTGTCTATTCATCAATTGCATCATATCAGCACTCATCCTAATTGTCGCGATTAGCTAAAAGTTGAATAAAAGCGAAGTAAAATAAACCATGTCAATCAATCAACAACTTCTCTTTTTCAATATTGCACGCTAAGAAACGGCTTTTGAGTCGATTATCGCAGTTCCAGTGGAGACACATTACACAGTGGCTCGGATCCCACTTTGAAATATAGGCCAAGTTCCGATTAGCCTATCTGAACATAAAATGAACTTAAAGTCGCATCCACATAAACGTAACAGGACACCGTTTCGTAACCGCGTTAGCGTATCAACTTTGATACGGGGCAATGTACGTGAGGATGTTACGGCATGAACGTTTTCCAATCAGCACCGGAGCCCGTAACTGCAACATTCCCGCGTTCAGTTGAGTGTGTATGAACATATGAGACAATTCAAATATATAAGTTAATACATTTATTACCTGCATGTAGATTTGTAGTAAGTCTACATACATAGGCGTAGTTTTGCCCATCCACTTTGGGGGCTAGCTGGGACTAACTTTACAAGTAGCGGGATAAAGGTACGAATAATAATAATAATAATAATAATAATAATAATAATAATAATAATGATAAGAACATCAACAATTATAATAATAATAATGGTAATAGTAGTAGTAGGAGTATTAAGGACATTATTATCCTTGTAAATTATGCAAGAAGGGGTAGAAGTGGGGGTGCTAAAGCAATTGCATTGGTATAAACGTCTTGAATTTATTGACAAAACGTTCAGTTTCACATTCATAATGGAAAACAGGTACACAAACTGTGCTTTTGAAAGATCTCTTTCTCTCTGTATAACTCAATAAAATTTAGAGTACTTTCTTGGGTCCACTCCATGTTTCTCTTCGACTGTCACGGAATGAGTGTTACGCGTCTCTGTTCTATGCAAGTCCAGACTTCCTACAAGTTGAATGCGCTGAACCCTTTGATGCGACGCGGAAAAACCGACAAGACATGGAACGAAGTGAACCTCGACGCGTAATATAATTGTTGCGGGCTCAGGTTGCGCGTGCAAGATACGCAGTACCGTCCAGATACGAACGCGTAATACGCTACGCGATTACGTGTTACGCTTATGTGGACGCGGCTTTAAAAAACTTTTTTTCCTGACTAGTTCGTAACCAGTGGTTAATTGATTGATTGATTTGGTGTTTTAAGTCAACTTTATGCACGGTAAGGCTAATCGGGACTGGACCTACAGTTTAGAGTGGAATCCGAACCACTATGAGCCTCCACCGGGTATCGAACCCGGGACCCTTTGATTACAAAGCGACGACGCGTAACCAATGGTGTGCTCAAAGATTGATTTTATTGGTGGTCATAACCTCTTCCCCCTCAAGGGTTTGGAAGGGTGGTGGTGTTATACATACAGGGGTGAGTAAGTAAATTTCAAGACTATAAAGTGGGCCCTTATGAAAAAAAAATTTGGGTGGTGTTGGGGTGAGTCGATAAATCACTGCTTTTCTATTCACACAGTTTCCCTAACAGAAAAATAACTCCGCATACTTGAAAACATGATATGATGTACCCAGATATTTTTACTGAAAGACGACCGGACCCTGTAGCCGAGTGGTTAAGGGTCCCGGGTTCGAATCCCGCTCGGGCTTGGTTGTTTGTGAATGTCCATTCATCAATGTCATCATTTCATCACTCATCCCTATCTTCGCAAATTAGCCAAGAGGCACAAAACGCGAAGTAAAATAAACTAAATCAATCAATCAATCTATTTACTGAAAAATGGAAATATACAGATAACATGGGACAGTATGTAAGAAAACCCGTGCTATCAATTAATACCTGGATCAAGAAATACAACAAATTTCCTTCAAGCCCATCTTAATATTTCCATTGCATCTTCTTGGTCCACAGGTCCCTTACCAACAGGCTTCCCAACAAGGAAAGCGTAAACTTTTGTAGCCTCACCTATTTAAGAGCATCCCCGATGGCGTAGTGGCAAGGGCGTCGCCTTGTAATCAAAGGGTCTCGAGCTTAGTGCCCGGTGGATGCACATAGTGGTTCGGATCCCACCTTAAACTTTAGGTCCAGTACCAATTAGCCTATCTGTGCGTAAGGTGAATTTAAAACACAAACAAGACTCTCCCATTTGAACAATGTGCTATTTGCATTTCCATTCACTGATACAGTGGCGTGCCCAAGGGAGATTTGTGGAGGTCATAACATACCCTTTTCTTCAGAATTTCTAAAAAAAGAACGTCAAAGTAGGAAAAGATGGCAAAATGAGGGCTTGCTATTGAAAAAGTATACGTAACCTCCCCCTTTTCGAATATCATGGGCCACACTGCACTTATGACACTAAGTAGCCTAATAAACACAATTGACAATATTAAAAAATACCGTTTACATTCTCTGGATAGTAACTTTATTATACACACACACGAACACGTGTGTGTGAGCAGCTTACTGCATCTTTGCATTTACGTATGTACATATTTTGTGAAGCTGTGCTTCCTTTGATATGGTATAATTCTTACTCTTTAATAGAAATTCTTTACTTGTGAAATTCGTTCTGTTGTATTCGAAGATTCAAATATACAAAAACGACGCGTGCTTGGAGAACAACGAAAGGAATATTAGGTATTTTCTGCAAGAAATACACGTTATTTACTGGCTGAATAACCTTTCTGTCAAAACCAGATTCCGAACAGAAGTAGATAAAAAAATTTGTTAGATCGATTATTAGCTTAAAGGTTGAAAAGGAAACTCCAAACCTGATTGAATATCCTTGCGAGTTCAATTAAGCTCACATATCACTTTCATCTAAAGTTGACGAGAGTTGTAATCTGAGATTTAATGACTAATTAATTCCGAACTTGCACATTACGTCAAGAAATTAACTCGCTATGCTGTTGAGGAAGGGAAAAAATCTATTTCACCAGCTGCTGCACCAATCATAAGCACAGTTCCCAAGAGCACAAGCTCCTTTCGAAGAATGCTTCTCTCTCTACCTTGAGGAAACAAAGTAACATGTGTATTGTTGTAAGTGTTGCCAATGTCTGGAATGAAATTCTATTAGTTGTGTCGACCAACCGTAATGAAATCTCTAAATGCATTTCAATGGTTCTAATTGTGACGCAGTGGTCCATCACGAAGGTACTAAGAAACGGCTTTGTCGTCTAAAATATTTATCCCCTATTCACATTTAGAATTAAATAAATTACACAGCGTCTATATTAAGATATCGTTCACGGAGATAATGCGCCGAATTCTGTGGCGGAGTGATTATCACAGCGGGCTACGGCGCCAGGAGTAATGGGTTCGAATCCCGACCTGGGTGTGGGTGTTCTATGTGAGTGTCCCCTCTCATCAGTGATCCTCATCGTTGCGATTAACCAAAAATGGAAGAAAAGCGACGCTACATAATACAAATCAAACACATCAAACTAAGATAATGCCTACAGTAAAATAAAACACACCCGTACGTGTGAATCGGAGTTGTTAATCTTTCTTGTATTTGTTTTGTTACGTCGCTTTTCTGCCTATTTTTACTAATCGTGACGATAAAGAGGATTGTATAAAATTTATGAAGGGATAGCCTACTCATAATTATCGCGACGATGAGGATGAGTGAAGATCAGATGCTGGGACTCGAACCCTGAACGTCTGTGGCCAGATCGAAGGCAACCACATAACGCGCTGGGTTACTGAGCCGTGGATGAGCATGACCGATGAAGTGATGAAATTTGAGATGGGTCAAACACAATGCCTGACGATGGTTCGAACATTGGACCTCTGGCTTCACCGAGATCTACTCCACGATTCAAGTACGCGAAAACTTTCTTTGCCCATTTTAATCATCTACCCAACTGTTTGTGTAGATGCTTTTAGTGTCAAATGACAACTGCGAAATATCATATTCCGGAACCAGGTGTCAGCCAATTCCTACTCCCCAATCCTCGCTTCAATAATGACTAAATTTAGGTGCGAAACCATGTAGTTGGCAACATTACCTTTTCTTCACGGAGGTCCAAGTCTTTTCCCCTACTGCATCGTGCTCGATCTAAAGACATAGACGTGGAAGGGAGTAGAAGTAGGGGGTAAGAAAATCAATTATCCCCTCCCCTCAAAGTCACCTTCGTCTTCCCTCTCCCCTCTCTCCTGAAGTCTCCACCGTTTCAGAAGTCCATTTTATGCCAAAGTGCACCAATTGTAATTCGCCATTCTCGGCAGGCATTCGCGAAAGGCAAAGCACTCGAGATAAAAAAGAAATCTTTCTTTTCGTTCTAAGCGACCGACCGGCAGACCTTGTCTAATGGCACGGGAGAGCTTTCCTCCGGTTTAAAAACTCCATTCTTCCCTCTCCCTCACACATCCCTTGCATCTTTACGATGTGGAAAAGATTCGGTAATCATGACACATTACCTCTTTCTTTCCTCGCAATTTCTCTTCACTGCCACGCCATGTTATGACGTATTTTCATGGACTCTTGCCTCCGGAACACAACATTCCTCTTAATCCAGCGAACGGACTGAGAATTCGCAAACAAAATGTGTTGAAATTTTTAAGAGGATGTGACCTTTCCGTATCGGTGATTTAATAGGCCGGATTGAAAGTGTATACTGACAGGTGTTATGAGCGGGGCAATGAAGCTATTGAGTTTAGAGCCATCTGGTTGTAGAAACTTGTATTTCACGCCTGATGGCAATGAGAGGCACACTTGTTGCAAGATATTTTAAAACGCCTAGTTAAATTATGTACACTACGAAGCACGAGTTATCCTGACTTCTCTTCAGTTACTTCTTACGGCTACAATTGTTGCCAACCGTAGAAGGAGGTTAAATTTGAAAAGTATACCCCGCGACAGGTTAAGTTTGCAGCAGGTTTTATGTATTAATCCGCGCGAGAACGGCGCTCAGCATCTCCCGTGCGAGTCTTGCCTCAACCGCCGAGCCGTTCATATCAAAGACATTGAGAAAATCGGCAGTATTGCAGCGGAACTATATACTGCGCGCACGTTTGGGTCTATGTATGCGATAAGTTGCTGCAAACTTAACTTGTCGCGGGATGTTGAATATATTGACGCTATGTTTAAGAAAGAATTAACGAAGGTAGGAAAGGAGAGAAATGAAGACAAAAAGTTAACAAAAAGAGAGGGAGAGGAAGGAAACAGGAAAGCAGAGAAAATAAACGAGATATAGAGATTGAGAGAGAGAAATAAACGAGTCAGAGAAAGTGAGAAAGAAGACAAAGAAATGACCAAGAAAGGCAAGAGAGAGAGAGAGAGAGTACGAATGAAGGAAGGAAAGGAGAGAAATGAATGAAGACAGAGAATGGGAGAGGGGAAGATTCATAAATAAGGCAAGAAAGAGGGAATAGAAGATCGAGAATTGATAAGTAGACCTCGGATTTTAGTTTTTTAACCTATTTTTTCCTTTGCAGGTAAATAAAAAATAACAAGTTATGTCTGCGATTCACTTAAAAACAAAACAACTAATGAGTTTTATAGAGCCTAAAATAACCTATTTTGCTTGTTAGAACCTATTTTAGGTTTGCGTGCCTAAATCGAATCTTTTTTTAGGTTTTATACATATTTGTGGTTTTTATATATTTTTTTAGGTTTCGCAGAATTTTTATATCACGCAGAGGTATTTACTCTGTTTGGTGACGAAAAATTCAATGACAAATTCATTTTTCATTAAACAAGGAACTTTTGCTAATAGCATAAGTATAGTATTACAGTAATTTGTGAATAGTATTGGAAATGATGTATAAAAATGAAAATTTGGTTATTATTATGTATACACCTATTAAAATTTCTTACGGTTGTTTTGAAATTTTGTTTTTAACGATTGTACCTAATCATTATTTTTCAGGAATTTTGAAGGATTTTAAGTTTTTTGGAAGCAACTTCCGGATTGTTCAAGCTTAATTTAAGACTTTTAGAAAATATCTAAAAAAAATTAGAACCTATTTTAGGATATTAAAAACCTATTTTAGTACTATTTAGCCTATTATTAGAACCTAAAAATCCTAGGTTTATTGATATGATATGAGACAGATGATGTGAGGGAAGAACATAAGGAAGATATGAACAAAAATAGATACTGGGAGAGAGGGGGGAGAGAGAGAACAAGCACGAAAACAGGAAAGGAAAGGAAGAGGAATAAATGTCATCGAAAAAGAGAGACAAAGAGAAAGAGGAATGAAGGTCGAGAGATGAACAGGCAGAGTAGTTAAGACAAAGAGAGAAAATACAGAAAACATAGGAAAATAAATAATCAAGAAAAGAGAGAGTGAGAGAGAGAGAGAGAGAGAGAGAGAGAGAGAGAGAGAGAGAGAGAGAGAGAGAGTAAGCAGGCAGAAAGAGAGAACTAAGATCGACACAGGAAGACAGAAGGATAGAAAAAGATAGTAATAAAGAGAAGAGAAGAGTTACAATAGGGAAAACGGAAAATAAGTAGATAATTTTTCCTTATTATAAGGGCCATTCCAGTGTGTAAATGAGTGCGCACATGATGATGCAAGACCGGTTTGTTATTATAATCCAAGGGGTCGCAAGCACCGAAGAAGTTGTGAAGTCATCTGCTTAAAAGATGATTGTTTCATTCTTTGGGTAGTTGGGAAATATTTCACAGCACGTGAAACTTGCCTAAAAAGAATCAAAAACATTTCCATTAAGATAAAGTCATATCACTTACCTCTGCTTTGGTGATGGCTGAGAAGTTAGGGGAAAGATAGTAGCGAATTCCTTCTCCAGCTCCTGGCAGAGTGACTCCACGAATCAACAGAATGAGGAGAACGGCGTATGGGAAGAGAGCAGTGAACCAAACCACCTGTTGACGGAAGAAACAAAATCAGATAAGCAATAAATTCTAATGCTAAGAAGGATATGTTACGATTCAGGCAGAATTTTTTTTTTACCGCAAAATCTCACTCAACAGTACACCAGAATTCGCTAGTTCTAAGACTATGTATTAAGTAAACACAATGAAATAGTCAGAAACGGTCGAGGCATGCTTTCAAGCAGTTTCTGTCTTCCCTTCAAAGAACATTAAGAATAAATTAAGCCCCTAAAAGATTTCTGTGTACATGAGTATGTATGTAAATATATGTGTACGTCTTTCTGGATTGAATTGTTGTTATACGAGGGTCACTATTTATATTTTGAGCCTAACAATGAAAAAAACAGGAATTTGGCATTGAAAACTGCTTTATTGTTTTTCGAAGTATTCCCCTTTATGGTCAATACACTTTTGCATTCGTTCGAACCATTTGTCAAAGCAGTTTTTCCAATCTTCTTGAGACACCTCCATAATATGGTTTTTGAACGCATCAACGGCGTCTTCCGCCGACGAAAATCGTTGTCCACGCAATTTATTCTTGACATTCGGGAACAAGAAGAAGTCATTGGGTGCCAAATCAGGACTGTACGGCGGACCCATCAATTCGATTTTTTGACTGTTCATAAAGTCGGTTGTGAGACGAGATGTGTGACAGCTGGCATTGTCTTGATGAAGAATGATCCGACGGCGTTTGTTTCTTTTCCGTATTTGACCGAAGACCTCTGGCAAACAAATTGTTGTGTACCATTCAGAGTTGACCGTTCTACGTTCCTCTAAAGGCACAGTTGCCACATGATCAGTTTTCCCGAAAAAACAGGCGACCATTTGTTTCGATGTGCTTCGAGCGCGAACAACTTTTGTTGGATTGGGTTCATCTTGAAACACCCATACAGTCGACTGCTGTTTACGTTCCGGCTCATATGCATATATCCATGATTCGTCACCTGTTACAATCTTATATACGTCTTTTGAAGCACCACGATTGTATTTATTGAGCATTTGTTTGCACCAATTGACGCGATCGTCTTTTTAATTTTTTGTCAAATTGTGTGGGATCCAACGAGAACATACCTTTCTCAAAGCTAAATGATCATGTAATATTTTATATATGCTGGTGGAACTAATGCGTATGGTTGCCTCAATCTCACAATATGTCACATGACGATCTTGCAGTATTAGGTTTTGCACAGCATCAATGTTTTCTTGAACAACAACTGATTTTGGACGACCTTCGCGAATCTCGTCGGTGAGCGAATGGCGGCCACGATTAAATTCGCTATACCAGCGTTTCACAGTGGCAAAGGATGGGGCTTCATCGCCAAATGTGGAAGTAAGTTGATCGATACACTCTTGTCTTGATAATCCACTTCGAAAATCGTAAAAAATCATCGCACGAAAATGTTCACGAGTTAATTCCATTTTATTGTTGTCGCGCAATCTCCAAGGCAACATAAACAACACAAATGAAGCTATTGACAAAACATTTGAAGTACGTTATGGTCATAATGCCAAACGATTCCGTGCAAACGTCAAATCGCACCTAACATCAATCAGTGTTGCCAAGGCTCAAAATATAAATAGTGACCCTCGTAAGTCCACTTTATGCACAGAAAGGCTAATCAGCACTGGACCTACAGTTTAAAGTGGGATCCGAACCATTATGTGCCTCCACCGGGTCTCAACCCGGGACCTCTTGATCACAAGGCGAATTGTGTACGTGTGTTTGTGTATATGTGTTTATATTTGAGAATATATATATATATATATATATATATATATATATATATATATATATGTGTGTGTGTGTGTGTGTGGGTGTATAGATATTTATATGGGAATGCTTTTGCAAATATTATTTTTATGTGATTTATGCACTGTATAAAATTTGTACTTGTATTCTTTACGCAAATATCACTGTAGTTGCGTTTTCTCTTTCTTTCTTTTTCTGTTGTATTGTATTGTTATAATTGGTACATATGAATTGTCATTACTCTATGTATACCTATTGTAATTGGAGCCAGAGATATGTTATAGGTGATAAAAAAAGTAAAAAAAAAACACCTTTTGGCCAATATGGCCACTCTTTAGTTACTATTCAATTTAAGAATACGTACTCTAGATAGTAATGTTAATAGCATTTCGAAAATTTGCACGTTCTTTTGAATCTTTTTTAAACAATTAGCATGGACTTTGTGATATTTTCAAATTACTGACCAAGTAGAAAATTTCCTTTACATTTCCTTGGGCAATCAATTTCATACACTGTTGGCTTTCTAAATATATCTAGGCCTCCCCGATGGCTGAGTGGTAGCGTTATTGCTTTGTAATCAAGGGGCCCCGGGTTCGATACCCGGTGGAGGCACATAGAGGTTCGGATACCACTTTAAACTGTAGGTTCAGTCCCGATTAGCCTTTCTGTGCATAAAGTGGACTTAAAACAACAATTAAATCAATTCAATCAATCAAATATATGTACTCTGTGTCTGCTATAAGAATAAAGTTATTGTAAACATACGCACGTGGCTTGAGAGAAATCCTATTGGCTATTCCAATGGCAGCTGTGCAGAAATCGTGCTCGTAAGAATAGCCGTAGTGCATGTGATAACGCCATAGCACTCAACATAGTTGCTGTATTGAACTTCTGAGGCCTTATATTATCATGGAATACACAGAATGGAACTATTTTTTCAGACGGCAGGATTTTGTTTTGTTTTTTGTCAGTGGATGGAGAAAGCTTTGCAGCACCAATCAAGTGTTCTTTACATGTCTCCGTAGTGCCCAGGTTTTTGCAATATCCACACATGTTGGCAAAACGTCCCTCATTATAGTTACAGAAGATGGGAGAATAATCATGTATGCAAAAGTCTAACCTTACCAGCCCCGTACCAAGATATTTCGGCAGGATTGTGGTTTGATGCTCCCCGCGAACCCCATGAACATTTTATGTGCGTCCTTCGATATTTCTTCTTGTGGTGTTGTTTGTGATATTTATATTGTACAAATTTTGAAATGAGGAAACAAAGGAAACAGCATAAAAAATAATTTGTCTGAAGAGCGTACTATTACTATTACTTCGGGAAACAGAAAATTCCATCAGTGTGTTATACAGGGTGGCCACGAATTAAGCAGGCACTTTTTTGATCATCAATTACGTTTAACAATGAGAACATATTCATAATATAGTAACTTAGATATGACAATGACAATTCTATCTGTTTTCCACATAATTATCAATTTCAGCTCTATGTAAATCAATGCAAGCTTGTAGATATAATTGGATCTCCTTCTATCTATTCGTGGCTTAACAGATTTTCAGGTCTGAAACACTTCCGGTTGCATCAAATAACATGTTGATTCTTGAGATAGGGTCACTTTTCAGTTCTAGAGGTCCACATTCCTGCAATATTCGTCGCTACAAGTTACTGGTAATGGAAAATACACATTTGACACGCTGCTCAATACTTAGGTGACTTGCTGCCATTCTAAACAACATCCACTTCTTCTGCTATGTCAGTTAGATTACATAGTGTAAAGTAAGAAAAAATGAAAGAAAAATACTAGCTCAATTAATACAAAAGTTACAAAGTAAGAAAAGGTGCCACCTTAATTCGTAGCCACCCTGTAGAGTGCTGTGCTAACCACGGTGGTCGGCACACCAAAAGAAAAAAAATAACGTCATAAGTAGAGAAATGTCGTAAAAAATGAACCAAAAAAGAGAGAAGTCAATAGTAAATGGAGACACGAATTAGAGGGAAGGAAAGTTCATAAAAAGCAGTGGTCGATCATAAATTTCCCAACGGCATACGGGTAGAAGATTTACTAGTTCCAAGAGGAGCGGAAGAGACAGATCATAAAGCAACTATGATATACTTTGCTGAACGTCTTTCTTTTTTTCCAATTTTCCCGGAGCTTACCTTTCCGGATGTGGAAATTCCCTTCCAAAGGCTGAAGTAGCAGATGACATACACGGCGAGGAGGCAGAGGGCTAAATCCCACTTGATGTATCCCAGGTCGTGTATTCCCTGGCTGTGGTTGATTTCCAGGATCATGCGGCTGAAAGAGGAAATAAAGCTTCAGTGTCTGAAGCTGCTCCGTGACTTCAGAAGATATCAAGTCAGCATCTCACATTATCTTTCACACATGAAGCAGAGAAGTGGGTCTTCAATTCCACTGAGGTTCTAATTTAAACGGAAAATACTGTATTTTTATTTATTGATAACTTTAATATTACTTCCTAGTAGGAAAAACTGTGTGCTACAAAAACAAAAGAATTTTATCTCCAAAATGTTAGTTTATAAATTCATATTCTTTCGTAATTATCATTTTTATTTTAAATTGTGTATGTTATGAAAATTAATAATAAAAACCAAAAATATATAATAAATAGGGTTATATATTTTTTTTAAATGCTGCATTTTATGTGAGTTGTCTTCGAATTTGTATTATTTATTGTTTTTTTTCAAATACTTCAAAATATGTATATGTAAGAAGGACATGAAACAAATAAGTTACTTAAAATCAACAAATGTAAAGTTTTATATAATGAAATACGAAAATATATTAGGTGTCTGTCAGACACCATGATACCAGTTACGTTACATTATGAGATGATACCAGTTAAGGGTTAAGGTAGTAAGAAAGATTATGTAGATAAAAATTTAAGAAGATAGACTGTTAAGAAAAAGCAGAATTGAGTTACTTGAGAAAGGTCCCGAATACAGTGTGAATCTATTTTACATGAGTGTATCAGCAATATAAATAATAAGCACAGCAACATGAATAAAACCAGTATTATGAAGTCTTACAGTTCTTTTTTGCAAGCAGTTTTGAAATTTCCTTTTTTGAGAGATGTAAGGGTGGGGTATTACTTGATGAATCGTACAGATTTTGAATCCCATTAAAAATTAGCTCTTTTCTAAGAATAGCCTTGGATTCGTAAGAATTTGTATTTTTGTTATTTTCGACGTATTTCTGCTCCTTTTGCCAAGTCGTGACCATGATGATGAGTGATTAATTAATCGAATCCCGGCCTGGGCATGACTGTTCTTTGCGAGTGCCACTTCATCAGTTTCATAATATCACATATCCTCTTCGTCGTCATTAGCCAAAAGTGGAAGAAAAGCGACGATTTATAACAAAAATTTAAAAAACAAAATCAATAATGGGTAGAATGCGTGTTGTAAAATAGGTACACCATTTGCAACTCGACTGAGAGGAACACCAGAAAAGAATGTGATGCCTTTATAGAAGACCTAAGGAAAACGAAAGTCAAAACTGAAGAAACCAAGCAAACCAATAGAGACAGTGGCACAAGTTTGCTTGCCAAAACTTGTCAAAAGTAAGAGAAAAGTTTGTTTTATGTTCATTTTATGTGCCAACATATTTACTACAGACTTTTATAAACCTACATCCATTCCTGCCAAACGTCTGCAGTAGTACGTAACAGAAATCGCGGTTTGTGTCATGCAAGTTCACATCTTCAGTTCACATTCACGTACTAGTTATTTTGAATGGAACACGCTACCTTTAAATGTATTGCTCATTATGTACTAGAAGAGCAAA
This sequence comes from Lepisma saccharinum, assembly GCF_977018435.1. Lineage (NCBI taxonomy): Eukaryota > Metazoa > Arthropoda > Insecta > Zygentoma > Lepismatidae > Lepisma > Lepisma saccharinum. The sequence continues at coordinate 70,473,747 of NC_139237.1, forward strand.
TATGTTTTTTTCAACGATTCAATCTGAAGCAATTTGTGAAAAGATTGCTCATCTTACATTCTAAATAACCTCCACTTCGCAACAACTGTTGTTTAAATGATACCTTCTGCCCTCTAGCGGAAACTTTGTGGGTGGCCTGAAGTTGAACAGAGGGATTAGTGGATAGCATATTTTAGTTTCTGAGATAGGTCTAGCCTTTCTAATAACCTTGAGGTAGGCGATAGTGAATTGTATTGCGTAAGTGTAGAATCAGTAGAATTGCGTCGATTCTGGTGGAAATTGTATCAGTGTGATTGTAAAATTAGTACGTTTCTCATAATTGTGAAACCACGTTCGTTAAATTTCGGGTGTTTGAAACAGGAAAATGTGTCGCGAATAAGGAATCTTCCCGACTCCTTTGGGCAAAGGGAAGTGGCTTCAGAAATAATGTGATATTTGTTGACAACTGAACTGGATAAAATACGAACCATGAAGTAACAAGAGAGTCTAAATTTCCTACAGGTTGAGCTTCTGAAACGGTTGAAACAGGTAAGTGAAACCTTAAATAATAATAATTCGATATCCATTATCGCGGGATCTGTCTCATAATTTTTGCTTTGCGAGTTAATGTATTTAAATTATCGCTATTCGCCTTCATAGTGGTGTGCGTACTGGCTCAATGGAGGGCCATAACCAAAATTCAGAGTTAATTTACTTGCCCACGGATGGCCGTTAACATGAACAGCTCAGTTTGTGACAATTTATCGAGTGTAATTGTCTAGTTACAAAGCCAGATTGTGGAAGGGAGGTAGACACTGCTCCTCGGCCTGTTGATCAACCATTTCCCCCCACTTATTGCATCAAAATAAGCAATCAAAAATTAAGGAAACAGTTTCGAACGTTTAGTGATTTTTCGCAAGTTTTATAGGAGTATTAGGAAGTGCTTTACAATACTGGAAACGATTGTAGGAGTAAGTTCGTAAGAAATGCTTGCGCGAGCTGGCACTCTTGGTTTCCGGTCGATTTTGACACAAGTATTTGTGGATTTTCATGCGAGACTGGAAGGGGATTTTCTTGCTCGAGACCAGATATTACGTGATCAGGCGTTTAAAGCATTTAATGACGTTATTTTAATGCTAAGAGCCTAAAACCTCACCCATCTAACTTAACAACTAAAGTATTGATGAAATATCCCATTACACCTCACACACATTACATAGATAGAAGGAGCAGTCTCTATCCAAGATGACAGTAAACAAATGGCTGCTCGCAAACAAAGAGTCATATAGGGGTATATTTAAGGTGAAATCGTTCTCAAGAAAGCGCACAGTAAGTAATTACTAAAACTCTGAAGTATGTGTTAACAAACATAATTAGATAGAACCATGTAATAAATTCCTGTGCACCATCATCAATTCGGAATGAAACAATCGGAACTTGGGCCAAAGTGGGTAATTATATTAGTATTTTACCTTAAATATCATAATTAACGACTCCCATAAAATATGCTCACTCTACTACCATCTTGTAGGCAATAAACACCCGAGTTTTGTCGAGCTTTTATAAATAAAACGTGAATACATGTAATATAATTCACATTTGTAAATACCGTTCAACCTACCCACTGCACCTCGCCGCCCGGCACACCAACTAGTAAACCACAACAAACTGCTAAACCATAGTAATGTTTATTTTTTATCCTTTATTCTCTTACGATTTCCTGGTTACCTCTGTGCCTCTGTGGATAGCAAGTTTGTATGTTTGAATTGATATTAGCAGATGTTGTATCAATAATAGATACATTACGATATAAGATACATTACGACTTTTGTCAGAAGCATCAAGAGATCAATTGCAGGTGTGTACTATTATCTTCAGTCACAAGCATAATAAAATAGCAATAGCATACATAGTATTCCCCGATAGTATATGTTTTTTTTTGTTTTTTCAAGAAATACGCTGTTTCGTAGAACGTAATAGTTGTGTTATTGTAATAATGTAGTAATCATGTAATTCTATGCTATTTGGTATACAAACTGCAGTAACGAATGTATTCAATATTGAGCAAACATAAATACGTTGCTGTTCAACATACATATTGGAATCTTTTTTCTAAAGTACCTGCAGAATCTACAGCTTAATATAGACCTATACATATTATATATACATATTATATATATTATATATATAATTTCTTAATAAAGATTAAACGTTTGTATTGGTGTACTGATCTCTGATATTTCGTTCTACTTCATTTCAATATTAGAAGTGTTGTGCATTTTAGATAGCAAAATTAATCTCGAGTTATAATGACAGTCGTGATCGCATTCTAAGAATCTAAAATGCAATCTTCATTAGTATACACCTCTATAACGTTCCTTCATGTCAGAAATCATTGAAATACCAAAGTTAATGAAAAACCCACTGGCTTTTAAAATTATTATTATTATTATTTTTTCAAGTGAACCCTGCAATAAGCATATGAAACATGAAAAGTCTGTACAGCGTCTGACTTATATTGGATCGAACCGAGTTCGATTGACCGGGCTGATTAACTTAGCGTAACTTAGGACTTAACTTTGGGGGTGGGGGGGCTTGACCCCAGGTCCTATGAGGCAACAAAAATAAGTATAACTTGTAAATTTGAATAAACCTGAAAATTTTGGGGGAGAATGCTCCTTTGTTCCCACAAGTTACGCCTTTACGTTATAGTTTAACGTAGGATTATTTCATCAACTGATTCTTGGGAAGGGTAGACGCCTGCAGGAGCATGGCACATATCTAGAGACATGCATATTTCGTTTTTGACAGAAACGCGAAGTGTGAAATAAAATACTATAATGTTCTTTTTTAATGTTTTTGAAAGGTGCATTTTCCTACCATATTTTGTCACAAAATGATGCGAAAGGAACTGCAAAATACGAAATACACTCATATACTAAAGTCTGAATTATCCTGCGAGTTATACTAATCACGGAAAATTAATTAATTCTGCTGTAAATATTTGAGAAGCAAAAATGGGTTCCTTTACGCAGGATTAAACTTAATACTCTGATAAGTACATAAATGTAGAAGAGAAATCTTTATTTTTATTTAATAAATGTAGTTTTAAAATCAAATTTAGGGTTATTTGCACCATTTTAACACCGAAATGCCATTTTATATATCGATTTTGATATTAATCTTTTATTCACCATATGGCTCTACGCATATCACATCATCTCCAGCATGGTCGTGAATGAGAATATGTGGATCCATATCTCCATATCCTCCTGTATGTTTCCGTGCCATGGTACAACGCACATGGAAAATTGGTCTTTCTACGGGGCAAGGTCCTTGAAAGAAGAAAAATCGTACTCACTTGAAGTATTCCGTAGCCGCTGAGGTGTACTTGGCGTCATCCGGGAGTCCAAGGTTCGAGTTGAAACCTGTTTCATTGTACGTTTTGTTGCCTGAAGGAAAGACGGAAGCAGAGACGTCATATACGGAAAGGGAGGTGTTGGTTCTGTTCAAGTGACCATCCGCTGTGTCGGTAACAAGCTGGAAAAAGAAGATTCGAGAGCAAGATTGGTGAATGCAGACAATAGAAATTACATTGTAATGTGATCATGGACATCCGCAGGATTTTTTTCAGGGAGGGGAAAGGAACGTATTTTCTTACAGGGGTGGGGGCAAGCAAGGCACATTTTCCCCAATAATAGTGTTGTTCTCTCAAAAAACATTGCTTAAATTTAAATTTACCATATTCATATATGTGAAAAATATAAAATTTTTGTTTGACTTTCATTTTCCAGGGGAGGCCACAGCTCCCTTTGCCTACACTTCCGAACGCCCATAAATGTGATACTACACCCCTTCCTCGAACAAAGCTTGAATAGTGGTAGAATGTTTCGATTTAATATAATTCCTTTTGGCCCTTACTGTGTATTTTGAAAGGCATATTGTTCTGACGTAAACAATGCATTGTTCCTTCTCGACCCTATAATTTCAGGGGACGGCGGGGCATATCTTTTTTTTCAGTCAGGTTCTATATTTCTAAGTATTTGACGTTCTTTTTCTTCCTCCTAGCCTTTCATTTTGAAAAGCTGCATCAATATCCGGTGCCCCAGGTTCGAATCTGGACTTATGCATGGGGATGCATCAAAATCAATGCGTTTCTCATCATCCATCCTCATAGTCGCGATTTACCCCAAAGGTACAAAAGCCGACTCAAAATCACCAAAATAGCAAGAAATATATTTAAAAAAATATATATGCATAATCAGTTGCCGGGGTGCTGTTTCAGAAGTTACGTTAATTGGAAATCGTGCGGTTACGATGGAAGAAGTCCCTACCCCACAGCCTCCCGATTACGTAGTGGTAACGTCGTCGCCTTGTAATCAAGGGATCCCGGGTTTGATACCCAGTGAACGAACAAATTCTAGCCTACCTTTACATGCGAGAGACCCGGGTTCGATCCACAGCGGATGGCTGTTGCCCTCCCACTTTTTGGTAGTTTTACCTCAGCACCTTATCTACCAAGTAAACTGTCCTTGACCCCCCTTAGTTTTGACACCTTGTTCGCCTAGTTTTGGAACCAAATCGCCGCCAATGTTCATAGCTGTCTTTCCTTTTGCAGCTTTAACAAGATGAATTTATCAGGAACAGCCATGTGGATTACATCTGGAATGTATCGATTTCGCGAGCTCATAAACAAGACACTACATTACAGGAAGTTCCACGTTTTTTTTTTCAAGATTTTAATGCGGAAACAAGAAGCTATTCAAAATTCGAAGATAATTAATATAACATGGTGCATCTCTATCTAATAGATACGTTGCGAATTCAACATTTTTTCATTTCTCTATTTTTAGATCTTGGGGCTAGGCTCCCTCATATCCCGAGGCTGTTAGGTACGCCATCGATTTAATACATTACTATTAATAATCTGGCGAATGTAATTAAAACCGTCAATTACGGTTTAAACCTCCAAGGAATAGTAGGTGATTGGAGCAAATTGGTCACGTGGATATTTTTTGGGATGGTGTTTAATTACCATACGCAAGTTAATGCCGCTGTTCCAGTAGAAGTTCCATATTTTTTGTTGAAGTTATCTTCACTCAACACATGATGTTAATGAATATGTACCAGTAGGATCATCTTGGCGCATGCGTCAATGGAGGGAAAACAAATTAGTACTTTTAGTCCAATTAGGGGCATTTCACACTCAGAGAACTAAATGCACCATGTCGATTGATGCACCAGAATGCATGGATTGCTGCACTAAAGTGTGTCTTATGGCTTCTTCAAAGAATCAGATTCACACTTGATGCATTTGGGTGCATTTTTTGTATGTCGTGAAAGAAACACCAAAGTCCATCATTTGATTCAAGTGAGGATTTCTTTCATTCGAGATGCACTTCAATGCATCAGTTAATGCATTTTGATGCACCTTGATGCGTTTTGATGCACCAGAATGCATCTTTTTGATGACGCACTTAAACGTTTCGTCTGAGCTACATAAACTCTCTAGCTCAGACCAAACGTTTAAGTGCATCATCCAAAAAGATGCAGGAAGGTGCATCAAGGAACATCAACTGATGCATTGAAGTGAATCTCGACTGAAATAAATCCTCACTTGAATCAAATTATGCACTTTGGTGTTTCTTTCACGACATACAAAAAATGCACCCAAATGCATCAAATGTGAATCTGATTCTTTGAAAAAGCCATAAAACACACTTTAGTGCATCAATCTATACATTCTGGTGCATCAATCGATATGATGCATTTAGTTTTATGTGTGCACTGCCACGGGTGGGACACAGACTACATTGTTACATTGTTGATATTAAAGTAACTATTCTACTGATAGTTAAGCAACATTTTCCATACAGTTTCTGTTGTTTAAACATAATTACCCTTAAAATACTTTCCCAGATTTGTAGCTATAAGTGAACAATTTTGTGTCACTGCCTCTTCACTTAGAAAGAAATTTATTTTGATTTCGGTCAATTGTCAAATGACGAAAAATAAACTATTTAAGACAAAGCGAGAGATGGTAATTGACTTTTATATACTCTAGTGGAGTTTATAACCGATTGTTGTAAGACTTTTCCTCCGGAACGAATGAGGAGAAAGAACACTTCACATCCCTCTTAAGTAATAGACTGTTCTGGATTTTTGGCGCACAAAGAGTGCAGTCGGCGATTAGGTGTTATGGCGTCGCGTCTTTGCGGTTCGTGTTCGCGCGCTCATTGCTGGCAAAACGTGGAAAATTTGCAGTGACACGAGCAGTTTTTTGATATTTCGTTACGTTGAAACGCGGAATTGAATAGTGAGTTCGATCGCAAAAAGGAACTTGAACGGTGAAATTGCAGCCTGGAAGAAGGAAGAGTTGCAGCGTAACCGGATCGGATCGTCGAGAAGTGGCTTCTACAGACTGAAGCGGAATGATCAGGAAGTGCATTTCAGAAATTAGGAAGATACGTCAACAGTGGTTTTGTTAGTGATAAGTGAGCCTTGTTTAAGTGTCGAGAGCTCTCGAGAATATGGTTTTTGGCTTATTAGCGTCGGTCAGTATAAGGCAGTGATGTGCCGTAGACTATATAAGTCTACGTCTACATGCGTTGGCTACACGTAATCTACGCGTAGATTACATTGGGTTGTAGTTTACATAGACTACGTAGACAATCTAAAGTGCATTAGAATTAATTTTCAAGGGTTTCATGAAAGGAAAGTGACATTTTCAACTGTATTGGTTCCTAACGAAATGAAAAGAATCCTATTTACAACAAAATTTCTCTTCTCTTCTATTATCAACTATGGAGGAAGATAAAAAGTATGCAAAAAACAACTACAGATGGCAGTCGTGAGGCAAGAGTGGTCTTTTCCCCATAAAACACTAGAATATTTCCTATATTAGGTTTCTTCCTAGGTGAGAAATTGTTCGAATTTGGAAGATAGAGTATGACAAGTTCTCTTCACACATCAGCAACTGATATGCAGTATAATTTTCTTTTAATTCCACGTCGCCCTTTGCTAAGTTATCACCTTTCGCCATGTTGTTTACATAGATTACGTAATCTACGTGTATAAAATAGTCTACGTGTAGAATGTAGACTATCGTTGTTTACGCGTAGACGCACATCACTGGTATAAGGTAACAAGTACAGCGCCGAACTACAAAAACCGTGAGTAATATTTCAAATGTGTTACATTTTTTATTTTGTGTTCATTTTTTGCAAGATTTATACATTGAAATCACCGAGACAATCAGGGCATTCTCTGTATATCCCTGTATCTGGATTTTCCGGTGTAAACCAGGTGAAGTAGACTCCTTGCGATTGTTTAAGAAAAAGAGAATCTGTAATAAAAATATGTTAAAGGTAATTTTCATCTTTGCTTCACTCATTTAATCAGGTTTTGTAAAAACTGAAATATCCTGCTTGTATCTTGAACGAAAGCAGGCAAACGCATTTCGTAAGCAAAATACTATTTTTTTAACGTTATAAGTTGAAGAGGAAATGTAACAATTAAAGGAGATATTAATTGTTTTTTGGTGTCACGGGTGGACAAAAGTTAAAATAAACGAACTAATGTAAAGTACCTACTACCTTCTAATTTAATTGTATATAAAACTTGAATTTCTATGCAATGACAATGGCTCACAAGATAGGATAAAGTTACAGCATTGAGGTTCAGGGCACTTTCACGCGAAATGCCACTATAGTAAAATCACAGGTGTGCATTAGGTTAATCTCAATTTATAAAACGGCTGACTTTCGATATTTTACATTAGGAACTTACCGGTCTGCAAAGCGGCGTGTTCCAAGGATTGTCACACGTTGTCCAGGGCAGCATGGTTGTGAAGGATGCGAAGAAGAAGCGAAGGGCCCACGCGATGATGACGTTGTAGTAGAAGTCAACGTAGAACGCTATAAGAGTCACAGCATAACCGATCCCTGAAAGCAAAGACAAGGTGCATTAATTTTCAAGTGTCATGGGAAACTTTCGTAGAGGTGACAAGATTTTCAATGTAAAATCGGGACGCGCGTGTGTGTGTGTCAGGCCCGAAGGGGCCAGATCCGAAAATGTGTGTGTGTAATATATAGGGAGCGGAAATTGATGACCTAAAAAAATATAGGTATATGACCTATTAAATGCAGTGACGTGCGGTGACGTCGACACTTGGGGTAGCAGTCAGTGGCGTGCTCAAGGGGGTTGGGGGTTGGTGTGGGTCACACCCCTCCCCCCTTTATGGCCCAGTATTCCTAAAAAAAGAAGAATGTCAATAACAAGAAAAGATTGCAAAATGATGAATGAGTACTAAAAGAAGTACACGTAACCCCCACTCACATTCGAAAATAAAAGAAAGATTTGATTTGACTCTAAGCCAGAGATCCAGGCCCGTAGCCAGGCAGGGGCCAGGGTGGGGGGGGGGGGGCTGAGCTCCTCCTGGAACTACCGTCAGCCCCCTTGACATTAGGTAAAATTATTTTGTGTAATTTGTTTGCAGTGAAGAGTGAAAATGTAGACAGCATATATTATTTTGCTCACAACTTTGGTGAAGGATAAATTCAGGGGAGCATGAACAGCAGCTAATACATTCGTTCATCTTATTTATAAGAAGAAGTCTTAAGTAGTGGCAACTATTTAGGAGATTCTCTTCTCTAGACGTCAGAATGTTTCTTCACTGGGGAGCTTCTTTTTCTGTACCTTCGTTGCCCCTGTTGTGACCCCCCATTTTTACAGAAATCTGTGACTTTGATGTCATTATGTAAATTCCCTCTGCGTCAAAGGTTAACGCTCCAGTTTTGGGAACGAAGGAGAGTTTTATTGTTTCGGCCGGGGAGTGGAACGATTGAATATTGTCCATCTTTTCTTGTGTAATATCAATATCTGTATCATCAAACGTAGTATGGAATGTGTAGTAAGAGATGATTTCAGTAGCAACCAATAAACACTACAAGTGATTTTTTTAAAAGATATAGAAAAATGTAGTATTTGTGTGATATTTCTAAACTTTATGTAACTTAATTGGGGGTGTGTGGGACAGCATTTTTTTAGTCGGGATGGGATCTGGACGAAAATATTTGTTAATCCCTACATTCGGGACGGGAAAAATTCGCAATTTCCCGACTAAGTCGGGAAATTTTCGGGGCGGGAAATGTTCGAAATTTCCCGAAGCTCTGGAAATCTCAAATTCTACACGTCATTTTCACCTTAAGTGATTGTTTTAGCATTTTTGAAATAAAAACTAACAATTTCCGATAATTTGCAGACATTTACAATGCAGAAAATGTCGAGAATTGACGAATTTTTAAAATGACCATTCGGTATTTCCCGACTTCTCGAGATCCCGAAAAGTTGAAAAGTAATTTCCCGAAGTCGGGATCGGGACGGGAATTTTTTTCCCGATCTCGGGCCCAACTTTTCGGGATCCCGTACACCCCTAAACTTAATAACCCCCCTCCCCCACACACATAATTTACCTTCATTTAACAGTGTTAAACTTTTGAAAAATCGACTTGATTTACAAAGCCACCCCCTGATAACCCGTGAGCCCCTCCTGGAGATCAATTCTGGCTACGGGCCTGCAGAGATCCTGGGTTCGAATCTCAGCCTGGCCATGGGTATTCTTTGTGTGTGTCCCTTCATCAATTTTATCGTACCAAAAGTGGCGGAAAAGCGAAGTAAAATAAACCAAATCGAGCAATCAATCAATGATTTGATTTCATTTTTGTTACTTAGCGTCGCTTTTTTGTCACATTTGGTTAATGGCGAAGATGATGCGATAAAATTAATGAAGGGACAAACACAAAGAACACCCATGCCCAGGTCAGGGTTCGAACCCGGAACTCCTGGTGTCGTAACGCGCTGTGATAACCACTCCCCCACGGTTGGTTGATTTGGTGTTTTAAGTACACTTTGTGCACAGAAACGAAACAAGTAACAAAACACACTTTTTTGTAGTTTCTTCAATGATATTCATTTGACTTTTTGAGTTCTGAGATACATTTTTCATTCCAAATTATTTCATTATTCACTGCAACACATAGGACACGAATGCGCACTCATCACGGGTTCGAATCCTGGCCTGGATTGTTCATATGAGGTCCATTCATCAATTTCATCATATCATCACTCATCCTCATTTTCGCGATAACCAAATGTGACAGAAAAGCGAAGTAAAATAAACCAAACCAACAACAAGATGAACGCGCGTTCTCTTGCCCAAATAAATACATCCGTATTTATGACTGTTAGAGGCCAAGAGTAGTATATTTAAATAAAACTACTAAAACGAGAGTCAGTCAGAGCCTGAGCATATATTTGTAATTTAATCAAAAAGAAAGAAATCAATAACATTATTGTCTGCACATAACATAAATAAAAAAAACTACATCCCATATTATACATACGTACATATTGTACAACGTGTAAAAGGTTGTGTAAATACAGAAAACATAAGTACTGCAGAAAATTTAACCCTGAGTTCTTTAGAGGATTCACAAAAAATCTATGAGAAACCAATCCCATATCTGTCCTATAGGAGATAGACTGGGGGACCTGAAAGCCTGGGCTTTCAACCATTGGAGCGGGGGGCGAGGAGACAAGGGAGGTAGAGAGAAATCTTCCTTTTCCTTGGGCCGGCCGTTTCTACCTGGAAACTGGTCAGGCGGAAGAAGAGCGAGCTAGGGTATCCAGCCAGCTTTGCCCGCGGATCACACCGATGGACGAGAAGCGCGTGGAAAAGGAAGTGTTGCATATGAACTGTGGCTTTAACAAGACAATAAATATTGTGATTTGAATATAATTCGAGATGTGAGATTGATTGATCTATCTCTGCTAGACTAGCTACTCCTCAGTGCACGTCACTGATTAAATGTCCTAAAAAATGGGGAAAAAATTACGTAAAAATGAATGCAAAAATGACCAATAAATTTGTTAGTTTCAGTTTAAAAATTGAAATGAAAAGGAAATTAACAAAATACAATCTTGCTTTCCAAAAAAAAAAAAAGCACCAAATGATAGATACCACATGCACATTCAATTAAATTATGCAACGAGGATTTCCAATAAAAACAACCGAATAATTTTCAAACAATTTAATGAAAAAGTCGAATACACTGAATGAATTGGTGTAAAATGCATTTTAATTTCCCAGTTTTCCCGGACGGACACCTGGTGGTTTCCCCCGGCGCAACAAAGACTGTCACCAGTTCAGCATTTCTTTTGCTCGTAAATTGCAATCCTGCAAGATATACGTATATAGGCCTATGTTCACCTTGCTGAAAAAACTCGAGAATATTACCAAAATGAAAGAAGTGACAAATATGACGAAACAATACATCGAATATTGCGAAAAATGCAGAAAATCGGGGAAAATGACCTAAAACCTGAAAATTGGCAAAAAATGCAAAAGAATGCACTTTAAAATTACCTTTTTGTGGTTCTAGGCGAAGTGTAATATTGTGTAAATTTAATGGGCATCGTGTCCGAGATGTCAGAAAAAATATGACATTTCATCAACTTCCGCTCCCTAGTAATAT